>NC_060122.1:377909380-378212410 GCF_021461395.2 Schistocerca americana | reverse complement strand
GATATGGTCAGTCCAGAAGTTTTCCTCTTTTGCTCCGAACATCAATTCACAAGGTGTATATCCAGTTGAGGAGTGGGGCATGTTATTGTATATCTGCTCAAACTCTTCCACATAATTTGCCCACGCAGTTTCCTTATTATGGCAATACGTCCTCATAAATCGATTGAATTCTCTAAAAATCCTCTCAACCAAATTGCCTTGTGGGTGGTAAAATGATGTTAGTATATGTTTCACACCGACTTGAGACAAAGTCTGCTTCTTAGTTCTGGGCCTAGAGCATAATCTAGAGCTGCTATAAAGATTCCAGCACTAATGTTGAGTCCGAAAGGAACTACAGTAAATTGGTAACTTCTTTCGGCATAAATGAAAGCTGTATATTTCCTTGATAACTCATCCAGCTTGACCTGCCAATACGAACTCCGCAAATCGATGCTCGTCAAATATTGGACATCCTGGAACCGTTGTATCAGTTCGTCTATGTTTTCCGGATGTATTCTCACTGGAATTATGATTTTATTTATTTCCCTGGCGTCGAGTACCAGTCTCACAGTTCCATTTGCTTTTGGCACGACCAACAATGGGGAGCAGTATGGGCTTGTAGAGGGTTCGATCAAACCCCATTTCAACATGCGATCTATTTCTTTTTGAACTTGAGGCTTTAACCTCCAGGGAACAGGATAGAAAGTTCTACAATACGTTTCGTATGGCTTAACGTAGAGATGGCATATGTATCCCTTAATAACTCCTGGCCTTTCGTCAAACACGTTTTCATACACTAATAATAATTCTTTGAGCTGCTTCTTCTGCTCTTCAATAATGCAGTCGGATTCATTTAACTTCTCATACACTAATTGACCGAAGTCTCCTTTGACTTGGAACTCATTATTTACGTGCTGTTTAGAATTTTGTGCAGTCCTGATTACTTGCACGCTGATCCCACTATTATATTTTCTGGTAAGGCTTTCCTTTTTCAACAGGTCCAACTCAATTTCTTGTTTATTTACATTTAACCAAATTTTTTCTGTTTTAAAATCTATTCTGCATCCGTATTGACGTAGGCTGTCGACTCCTATAATGCAGTCTACCACCAAATTTTTTACAACAAGGAATGTGCTTAATATTGCTACATTTCCGACTTCTACACTAAGTAGTGACTGCACTTTTACATTAGCCGATCTAGCCCCAACGGCGCCTATTATTCTGCAATTTTGAACTGGAAAAATTGGTACTCGTCTTATATTTCTGATCTTGTTGAATAGAGCCTCCGAAATAACATTCGTGGTTGCAGCTGTGTCCAAAACCGCCACTATAGGTACAGTCTCCAAAATGACTTGCACTTCGGCTACTGCCACCTGTTCCTTATCCTCATCTTGGAGTTCTAAGTCCTCGGTCAATTCATCTGCCAGTAATCGTCCATCATTATACGTTAGCATGGGTACACATATCCTGTTGCCCCTCAACCAATTGTTGACCGCTCCTCCGGGGCACGAGTGGGTCCTTACAAGTTTGTTGGATTTTGATTCGCCTGGTGGTTGACATCGTCCGTCACTTCAGTAATTACCGGTTGATTCGTAGATGTCCGTCCCCACTGATGTTGGTTATTTGAATCTATTCCCCCCGGTTGATTCCACTTTCTATTACGGTTATTGTTCCAGGCTTGCGGTCTGAAATTCATTTCGTTCCCCCATACGGGATTGTATCATTTCCCATTCCTGTTGTTCCTTGGATAGCCCCTCGCAAGACTATTGCCGGTATTATTATTGAGATTTTGAGGGGTTTCTCCACTATTTATCGATCTCTGTGCGTTCCCTTGCCTACCATTTGGCAGAGGTTCCCTATATTGGAATCTGTTGTTACGGGCTTTCTGGTTGCTCTCTTCTATAATGTCTATATGATCTAACGTCGTGAGGAACGACTCCAAGTCTTTATCGTTCCCGTAAATTAATTGATTCCGGATGTTAGTTGGTAATCTTGCCTTAAGTATGTTTATTATGTCTGGCAAAGGCATAGGTCTGTCCCAATATCTAGTTTTGTTTATATATTTTTCAAAATACTTCCTAAGGCTTCCTTTTGAAAAAGAGAAAGGCTCTGGGTAGAGCACCTCCTGCCTTAGGCGTTCCTGTACCCCTTCTGACCAGAATTTTGCTAAAAACGCTTTCTCAAAATCGTCATATGTCGAGCAAACAGAAGTCATGTCCGAGGCCCAGATCGCCCCCGAACCTTGTATATACCCAGTCACGAAACTGATTTTCTGCCACTATGACCAATTTCTGGGTAGCACTCCTCTAAAACTTCGGATAAAAACAATCGGATGGACCCCCCTTTTGTCAGTGTTAAAAATCTGGAATTGCCGATGCTTTATCATTTTTTCTTCGGCATGGCAAAGGCTTTCGTAATCTCCGTCAGATAAAACTTCACGCGAACAACTAGCTCGTGGCAATTTAATATTCGAGTTACTCACACAAGTCGGTATCGTGTGCGAATGTGCAGTAACTGGCTCTACAGACGCTGCCAACTTCTGCTGCTGGCCGGTATTCATTTGTTCTGAGCCTTGTTGTGAAACGCGTATCGACTCTTCTATCGTTTGTTTCCAATGCTCGAAATCAGCACCTAACTGCTGTCGCACGTCCTCAAGTCCTTTCGCAAACAAATTCTCTTCCTGTTTGCCGCATAGACTCTGGAATGCTGCTTTAACATTTTGCTCAACGTTTTCACACATTAGCCTTTTGTTTTCTAATGTGATTTCGGATAATTTACCCGTTAATACATTAATTTGGTGGTCTATAACGTCTTGACGTTCGGTCAGATGTTCAACACTTTCCTTTAGGTTCGTCTGCGTACGTGCCAATTCAGGAAGTTGCGCAATTGCACATGACATGGCATTTTGCTTTTGTACTAATTGCGGAACCATTTCCACCTGTTCCCGTACGGTATCTATCTTAATAGCCACATACTCCTTCATTTCTACACGTACGCGTTAAGTAGATTCCTCACATTGAGCTTTAACCAATTCTATTTGTGCAGTTAATTTTCGTTCCGTCTCTTCGGCCTGATCTTTAAGTTCCTTTGTCTTCGCCTCTATCCGCTGCTCTAATTCGGAAAAACTGTCATGTAACTTCTGCTTAATCTCAGCTTTCAGATTTTCCTGCCCCTCAGTAACTGAGGCTAATTTCGCATTCAAATCATTTTGCCCCTCGGTAACTGAGGCTAACTTCGCATTAATGTCGGTTTTCATATTATTCATGCTCTCGGTTATCATCTGCATCTGTCTCATGATAATTACTAATGGATCTAATCCATGTTGCATACTTGCTGTTACATCTCCAGCCGTGTCTACCGGGCGTTCTATTGCACTATCTGTAGCGATCGGTTCTACAACACTTTTTACTACATCACTATTATCCGTGCTCACAGCTGAAGGCTGTTGCGTGTTGCTCTGCTCTGCTTGACTCATCTTAAACATTGCCCTAGTTAAAACCATATAAATGTTCTACAGTCAATATGTATATATCTCCCTTCACACAAGAATACTTCTGTGGCTACTTTCTTATAGTACTTATACAGGTAAATGCAACTAGGGCAGGTCAATCAAACTACGTCTGGCATGAACACAATTAGTAAATGTTCAAATCTACGTCTACTTCCTCAATACTAGCAAGCTTTAATAAAAAATTATAGATCTGGCCTTTTTTCTGCGCCCAGCGTGCTGCTTTTATTTGTAGATCCACTTAATTTGCCTGCGAGTATTTCTTCTCTTTTCCAAGTTAAGTTGTCTCGTCGTAGTTCACATGAAACAGAGAACAAAATTATTTTAACAACGTCCAAAAACGTGTCCTGTCACGGATTGGCCATTATAATGAATTCTACTCTGCTTTTGTAAATGATGAAAGTCTATGTGAATGCAGCTTGCCGCTAACTTGGTGTAATGTTTTGTCTGTACAGAAGTGTATCTGTCGCCTTTATCGCTCTTTCCCTCTCACACATAAATCGGTACAATAAAGTCAGGGCTTCGTGTTTTCTAGTTAGGCTGATCCGTGAAAAGACAGAGAAACAATTATACTAATGGAGGATTCTCTCTCTCTCTCTCTCTCTCTCTCTCTCTCTCTCTCTCTCTCTCTCTCTCTGTCCTTTATCTGTGTACAGTTTAAATATATTATTTACGTGAAATCAGCCTAGTGGAATCTCTGGTGGAGCCCTTCGTCTTAATATTCAGCGGCTGGCTTGCTAGAAAAGATCCTTACATTTGTTGTTATTATTAAGCGCTGCATTCAGTTGGGAAAATCGATCGTTTGAACAATTAGTTCAGTTTACGACAGATCTAAAATTTCAGATGTGGACGAAGCCTTTTTGGACGATTTCAAAAAACTCAGAGATTGCAGGCTCTCTTCGTCACAGCTGAAACTTCCCAATTAATTACAGGGCCCAGACAATCATCAATGGTTCAGACAGAGAACTCATTCGTCATTCACTCTAGAATAAAATGGTCACAAACCTTATTTCAGAGGAAAATTGTATATTGAATCCATTTCCGTACATGTTCCGTTTTCTGTTGGTTCCAAGTCTCATGTAATTTTCTTTTACAGGTTTTTCTTCCTCTTTATCTATCACGCTAGCGGCACAAACTTTCCTAGCTTGCTTTAGCGCGAAGAAGAGTAAATAAATCTCCTTTAGCAATCCGACAATCTTCCAACCGATACTTCCGAAGCTGTTCCTCTCTCTCCCTATAATAACCATGGAGCATACATTTCTGTACCTCTGTTGTTCCAAAGAATAAACGTACTAGAAAAATACCTTGGCGTCGACGAGCTGTCGGCGCATATATTACTAGAAAATCTGATCAGATACTTTTCAAACGTAAATACATGTGGGTGATTTGGTTGACCATTATTAATTATTGCGTGGTAGAGGGTAATTTTCCATGGGGAGATTACAACTTCTCTTTGAAATTACTCTGTGATTCCATATTTGTATGAACAACCTAAATGTTTAATGACTTCCTCTTTGAACCAAAGTTTTGTTCTGTGTCTTTGCTTTTAGAACTTTTCTTGTGATTTTATTGCCTCATGTTGAAGGTTTATTGTAATTTCCTTTTTACTTCAGGTATATTTTTAGATTCTCTGATGTGTACCAAGTGTCACCTGCAGGTGATTCTTAAATTTAATCACACTTTATGAATATCCCTGAGTTATTACTTTAACTTTATCAACCTTTATCACTTCGACACCACTAAGTTATGTTATAACTATTTATTAATTGTGCAAAGAGTTGTGCAGGTCAAGGACAAACCACTCAGTACCAGCTGTCAGATTATTGTTCATGTCATTTTACAGAGAATAATGTGTGTCATCATGAGAAATACTTATTGTTTCTTGGTCTAAAAGAAAAGTCACAGTGAACTGTTTTTACCTTTCCTTTTGTAGATTCTTTGAAGTTAAAAGAGTTGAAAATGCAATGTTATATTAGGGAACTAAAAAGAAATTTATTAAATGAATTCTCTGTTCGTGTTTGGCTGAACACAAGAAGAATCGACAAAAAGAACACATTCCTGGTGCTTCGCAATAAATTTTATTTGTTCATCAAGCAGTTTTGACTTGTTATGCTATCATCAATTGATGAAAACTAGTTAGTGAATAAGTTAACAGTGTTGCAGAACTGTATTGCCTTCAGGTGGGAAAAAAGGGAGAGGGTATTCTAAAATTCCCCTACAAACTTATATGATTTGTAGAGGGAACTGAGACACGAGTAGATAATATTTTGAATTTGAACCTATGTCCAGGAACATAGTTTCCATGCTATAACCATTTGAAAACATTCTGGTAACAAACCACTTTTACAGGTAATTTATTCGACATGACCCAGTGTATCACTTACAGGGTTGCCCCAAGTTCTGGAAATCAGGGAAATATAAGGGAATTTCAAATGTGTCAGGGAAATTTGGAAAAAAAAACATGAAAAAATCGTGTTTTTGCCACAGTAGATAAAATGCTTTGTTTACTGAGATGTCATGCATCGTCATTGGCTGGGCACAGTTGAGTACATGTGCCGCTTCCTAATCTCTCATTATCACTGCTTCTCCCCTTCCTGTCACTCACCTCAGCTTGCAGTCAGTGCTGGCACCCTTTCTTGCTACTAGCCTAGCAACTGTAGATCAGAAGCAGGGAGGTGTGAGGAATGGTTTGTTTGGATATGATTCTCAGAGGTCATCGACGCAGCAGCCAGAGACAGCGGTTGTGACTCTGTGTGTGTGTGTGTGTGTGTGTGTGTGTGTGTGTGTGTGTGTGTGTGTGTGTGCGCGTGTGTGCGTGCGCGCGTGCGCTCTTGTTTTCTGGCAAAAGCTGTGGAAATTTGATTCTCGGAATGTTTGTGCAAGTTATCTGCTGTGTGGATTGATCATTTCATCAACATTGTGTCTGTGACATGTGAATAGCTGGCCACATGAGTGGACTTCCATGATGGGCCAAAACTGCAGGCCATTTCTGTGGGTATCTCTAACGGATTGGGTCTGCCAATCTGAAGCCCATCATTTCCCACTAATGTGTAAGCCCTTCCCATCGGATCTAGTCTCGGTCGATCTGCTCGCAGGCTGGGCATAATGCGGCGGATTTTTGTGGTTTATCCAAGGTCCCAGGACTGCGGTGCTTCTCAGCAGGCCAGAGGCCATGGGCGATGGATTTCAGAAATTGCGACTTTCTCACCACAAGTACAGTGCGGTGTTGTATAGGCATTTTATTTATTCTAGTACATTTTGGCACTTGAAAAATAATTTCTGGATGATACAAAGAAGAAAATTGTGGTAGTCGCTAGCGGTTTGTATGCTATGTACTCATACACAATATCTGTAAACTAATAACCATAACACAGTGGGTAATAACCAACAATAACAAACATAGTAGAACAAACATTTTATTGGTGGTCACCTATAATGTTGGTTTATACAATTCTCCCCTGCATTCAAGAGGCTTACTTTTTTTTTTTTATTTTTAAATCAGTGAAGGCATTTTAAATCTGTCTTGCAACTCCAAGGAAATGCATATTTTTGTCATCAAATTTGCTTCATTTTATTGAAATAAAATAACAACAGTGGTCTTAATGAAACACGTATACCCTCTGTCTTGCTTTCTCCATCTAAAAACAGTTCATTACAAAATATGTTTATGTTAATACTTAAGATTTTTGATCACATGGGGGAGAAATACGGAAGTCCTTGCATTTTTTCAACTTATGTCTTTTCTTACTGTTGAGATCTCAAAACTTGTCAGGGAAAAATGCTAAAATTTGTCTTGAAATCAGGGAAATATCAGGGAATTTCACTACTGAAAACTTGTGGCAACCCTGCGCTTGGTTCACAATTTCACTCGTTAATAACCAAAGAAACAAAAAGGAATCTTAATCAGTTTTAAAAAATGCATTTGCCTACAGTTAAACTGTTTTTGTCCCTTTCAATGGAGACTTAACATTCTTATCCGCTACAAGTGGAAACCACCAAGTTCGGTGCACGTGTTGTATCTATGAATGATAATGTGGTACACATGCTGTATGACACCTGGTATTTCTGCAATCTGTCCGGCAGCAGCAACAACTCATGCCACCAGATCTTCTTCTGTCTCTACAGGAGTCTCATAAACAAAACTCTTCATTCGACCCGCGGAGGAAAAAGTCAAATAGTGTCAAATATGGTGGTAGTGGAGGTCATGTGATTGGACCACCTCACCCTAGTCGTCTATGTTCGAATAATTGGTGCAAACGTTACCAAATGTGACATGAAAAGTGAGTGGATGTGCTGTCATGCTGAAACCACATGTCTTGATGGATGTTCAGTGTCACAGCATCCAACAACACACCCAATACTTGGTGTAAGAAGGTCAAATAGATGAGGCACATGAGTGTGAGTGGAAGGATGTATTGTCCAATCACATGTTCATCCAGAATACCTGCCCACACATTGACACCAAGTCTGTATTGGAATCCCTGGACATGTATCGCATGTGGGTTTTAGTCTGCTCAGAAATGGCTGTTTCGAGAATTGAGAACACAGCCCTGAAGTGAACATGCCATGGAAACACTAGGGGCATGTTGATGCAGTGGCACAGGAACTGTGTACAAAAGTCAACATGTGGTACGAAAATCGGCTGGCATTAGTGACTATATCCTCTGGAGGTGGTACGGATGTAGTTGTTTGTCATGCAGAACATTCTGAGCAGTGCTGTGACCAACATCCATTGCACACACATTTGCTCTTGTACTCATTGATGGTTTCTCATCAACTTGATATAGTATGTCTCTTCCAAATCAGGCATGCGGCATTTCCTTGGTGCGTCACAGTCATGTCTGCTGACGAAGGTATCCCTTTCTCGAAGCCATTGTGTAATTGTGGCAAAAAGGGCATGCATTGGAGCCAGACATTATGGGTAACGGCCACCGTAAAGGCGAGAAGTAGCTCTTCCATTACAGTTAGCTTCATCATATGGAAGGATCATGTTGGGGTATTCTGCAGATGTTTACTCAGTCAAGTTTCTCTAACACTCACAGGCATGTGAATGAGGCTCAAACTAGGTCAAAGAGATAGGATGGACATCAAATGACATCAGCCTATCTGATGTAAGCAACACCCACCATGACTGTCTGGTTGCATACCTGTCTAGCAGATATGTTTTCAGATGCCTAGCTCAGAAATGGTGCGTTTCCAGCATAGGTTGCAATTCAAAATATTGTCTACTCAGTCCTCTCTACAAGTTCTGCAGGTGATTTTAGCCCTTCTCTAGCAGTTGCATCTTAAATGTGGTTGTAACTTGAAGCACGTCTTAAGTTCATAAATGCAAAAACTAGAGAGCAACGTTCTGCAATCAGGTTTTGCATTCTGATGAAGACTGCTTCAAAAATGCTTAAAGATCTCCATAGGGCACTGAGTCTACAGTGTCATGTGCTGCACATGTTTCCATTGGAATAAAGCTTTCAAAAATAGAAGAGGGAGTTATGAGCTGAAAGGAGGGGCGGGGAGGCAATGTGCCCAGGATGAATAGTGGAAAACCATCAATCCTTGGAGATGAATTTTGACCCTGAAATGAAAAGATAAAGAGTGGATTCAAAATGGACAGTCATGCTCAACATAAGTGTGAATCCAGAAATCAGCCAATAAGTTCCCAGCGATTATTGCGTCACGGTGTACATGGAAGTTCCTATTGGTCAGACAGTAAATGCAGAGTACTAAAAGTATAATGTCCTGCGACAACTGATAAAAGATTATATCCCAAAGAAATTGTGAAAACTCCACGGAAAGTGGAAACTGCCCCAGGGCAATGTGCAGCCTCATGTTGCAGCAGCAGCTTCATTTTTAGCGAAGAAGGGTCTTTGTACAGTCCCCCTCCGTTGCCCTCCCCCTACCTGCACCCTCCCCATATTGCTCTGACCTTGCCCCATGTGACTTTCTTTGCATTTTCTGACTGAAGAAAAGATCTCAAATAATTTCAGTTTGACATTGAAAATGACACACTGAAGGTTTTAGAGCTGATTTTGAAGCAATCATCAAGAAATAGATTTGAGGAAAGCTTCCAAAAGTGTGTGAAAAGATGAGACAAGTACATCATTCTTAATGGCAACTATATTTGCACAGAAAATGTACTGATTTCAATTAATTATCTGGTAATAAAGTTTTTTGAGCATCAGTCTCAATCTTTGTTAAACGATCCTCATAGACCATTTAACTATCCGACCACCCCACCATGTAAAGATTTCAAGTGCTTGGCAGACTACATGATTGCGTGTAGAAAGTGATTTTGGATGAACACCACAGATTATTATTAATGTCACTCTTATAAGGTGAATAGACTCATTTTTTGCCCAAAATATTTTGAAATAATATAATTGTCGGATATGTTAACTTTTTAATTTGTTGTCATGGTGATGTGTATAGTGCCAACGAGTTCAAATATTACCATTTTAATTGTTAAAGCAGCTCATAAATGTGTTTTCTTCTAATTTAAATGTGCTGCTGTGTGAACAGTCGAAATTCTTCAAAAGTTTATAATAGTGTATGCGTGTATCACTGGTGTATCCATTGCAGTGCATAGCTGTTTCCTTTCTTTCTGTTACATTTGTGCTAATTATGGAAGAGAATATAAGCAGCAAAACACTTATTTATTTTTTTCCATCTCCCCTTTTAATGAATGTTTTAATGACTTTTTCTCAGACAGCGCAAGTATTATTATAAATTGTGTTGAAAGTATGGTAAATTGATGATATGTGTTGTAGATAGGGATTATATCCCAGAGAAACTGCAATGTGCAGTGTGCATTTTTGAATACTGTTAATGACTTCACCCCAGTCTGAGAACTTTTTTATAGTGCTATTAACCATAGAATTATTACATTTGTTTTGTTAAGTGTGATGTGAACTAGCTGTTCACCACATCATTAGTCGGCAAAACTGTGCAGATATCTATGTGTGGAAACGGAACATTATCTGCCCTCGAGTCTTTTGCTGCGACATGTCTGAATAAAATCTTCTCAAATTTCAAGCCACATCAGTTTGAATAAAATCTTGAGCTTTCGATGGGTATCTCCGCAGTCATCATCAGGAGTAAAAACCACCAACTGCCAGTGCTGGCAGGGTTTTTTGCTTATATAGGCACGGTTGCAGCCTCTGCCACCAATCAGGGAGAGCTGAAATGGTGTGCATGGTAGGTGACTTGTGCAGCTCATAGCAGCTTCAGCCTGCCACAAGGGGCTGGCACCATGTTTCAAACTAACGCCCCTGCCTCCCTTCAAGTGTCAAGCATCTGTCTTTACTTCCTTTCAATTCCCAAAGCCTGCCCCCATGTTCCACTAAGTGTGTGGTGCTGGTCATTGTTAAACTTGTTGCTGTTCATTATAATCTCAGCCACCCCCTTTATACGGAATGCCAATATGTTGATGCTTGAGCCAAGATGCTCGCATTTTCAAACTTTGTTTTGTGTCCATTTTCTAGGCAGGGCTCAGCTGTGGCCAACTTGTCGAGCTCCTTTTGTTGAATATGTCGCTTGTGCTCGGTGCACTGCTCTGCAGCTGTACAAATTGCCTGACCATATGGATGCTGCTGCAATCTATAGTGACACCATATACACTGGGCATGCCAAGAGCTATGTTGTCTTTAACAGATCACAGCATGTCTCGTATCTGGGGATGGCCAGACCACTGGTCTCTGTTCAGGTCTCAGCACCATTCGTCCTAACTTGCTACACATTGCTCGAAAGTATGGCAGAAAAGCAGCCAGCTTGACTTTTCCTACCAATTCACAAGCTATCCTTCTTTGGTGGCACCTGTAGGCATTTCATTGTCTCTCTTGGCTATAACCATTCTGTCTGAACATGTCTCAGATGAATGCAAATCAGACTGTAGGTGGTTGTCATCAGAAATAACTTTTGCTCTATGTACTAATGTGCTCAGGACCACTGTGTTGTGTACGAGATAGTGAAAACTATCAGTGTTAGGATATCAATCAGTGTGTGGTGGTTTCCTGTACACTGAATGACCAAGCCAGCCTCCTGCTCAACAGAAACATCCAAGAACAGTAACTTTCCACCCTTCTCCCTCTCGATGGCAAATTTAATATTGCGATGGACACCATTCATGTGATCGATCAACTACTGCAGTGTATTTTCAACATGAGGCCATATCAGGAAGGTGTCATCAATGTGCTGTGGGAAGCAAGAATGAAGCAATGTGTTCAGAGCCTACTCCATGAAGAAATTCATGACTGCCAGAGACAGTGGTGATCCCATTGCTGAGCCACCTGTCATTTGATAATGTTCGTCGTGATACAAGAAGTATGTCATAGTTCTAAATTGATGGAAGAACTTGATGAATCCAGGAAGAAACTTTTGGGACAAAATCCAGCATGTCTTGTATGGCACCCTCGTAAAAAGAAACACAATGTCCAGACCATTAGATTGTTACAGCCTATTTTCATTTTCTTGAGTTTGAGAATTCTATTTGAATTGCTTGGAAACTATGAAGATTTTATTCAGAAAACTATCTGTTGAACAAATTTTCTTGATTTGTGTGAAATGTCTTCGTTTAGCACTTACAGTTTTTGTTCGGTGTCACCATTGATATGCTCTTAAGTTTTCTTTCAGTGCAATTCTGGAACAGATATTGAAAATGTGTTAGTTGCATTTTATGCACTAAGCATCACTCATATGACTACTAAAATGAAAGAGATCCTGTGCAGAGAAATGGAGGAAATGACTTTTTTTTTTGCCGAGGGTACTAGAGTCATCAGGTCTGCTAGAAAATGTTTGTATAATTTCAGAAATACAGGGGTGGCTCAGAAAAGGTTTATTCAGGAAATCAGAGAGGTAAACAAAGTTACTGAGGCACTGGTGTGTGTTACTTTCCTACACTCACCATGATCATCTAAACATTTGTTTAACACAGTCTGTTGTAACTGGAATAAAAGCAATCAGGATCCAGGTTTAGGAACCATTTAACAAAAGTGTCCTGAAAGTTGGCTTCGATTTTGAAGTGAAGACAACCAGGTGCTTTTTTAAATGTCGTAAGATATGAAAATCGTGTATTGTGAGAGCTAGGCCGCATGCGAGTTGTTCCAATATGCTCCATCAGAAACGCTGAACTAAATCGTCCAGAACAGAGACCGTGTGCTGTCGGGTGTTGTTGTACAACAACACAAGACCTACCAAAGCGATCTCGGTCATTTACTCCTAGTTACCTTTTGCAACTGCTTTAGCAGGTTGCAATAAATGGCACCATTCATGGTCTCTCGATGGGTTAGGAAATCAATGAGCAGTGCTCCCTTCATGTCCCAAAAGAATGTGACTGCAAATTTTGTGATAACTACTTTTGTTTTGATGTCCTTATGAGAGGGGAAGATTGCCTCCATGGTATAGATGCTTTTTTTTGTCTCGGATGTCATACGATGCAGCTGCATTTTGTCAGCTGTAACAGTACGATGCACAATACGTGTTACATGATGGAGAAACAACCATATTCAGTTGGTTTTATTCTCATCTGAGAGTTGCCACATCTTCTGGTAAACCAACACATTGTGTACTATATTGACTATACTGTCAGTGGAGGTGTTGAGTTCATGTGCAATCTTTGTCATGTATATGCAACTATTAGCTTAAATCAGTTCTTCAAACGGCACATATTGCCCGCTTAGGTGAACATGGTTGATAGCCGAGACTTTTGCTTATCTCACAAATGTGCTCTGCTGTTATCAGTTATACCTGTTTTTGTGATACTACACTTGTTCTGTAAACTTGTGCTAGTTGGTGAAGAATTGTAACTGGAGGCATTTTATTTAAATGAAAAACCTGATTACGTTTTGCACTTCAGTGTGTTTGTGTGTTTGTGTGTGTGTGTGTGTGTGTGTGTGTGTGTGTGTGTCTCAACACTCAAACTTGCAACTGTTTTTCAAAGTGCAATGACACGGCTACTTCCACCTGCTGGTGCCATTAGAATTCTTAATGAGCCACCATTTTAATAGAGCTATGTCTATGTAAGGCAATGTTGTAAGTTCCATATGTTAGGATTTTTTAAGGACTGGGTACTCACTACTTGTTTTCCAGACAAGTCTCTTTTGTTGTTGTTATGTGTTGTCTTAGTATATAATTATCACATTATTATAGTCTTTAGTATGAAGTAACTTGTTCATTATAGTGGAACCAAATTTTCAATTTATAGATTTGCGAGTGAAGTTGGAGATATCAGGCTCTCATTCAGAAGACCAGCATACTTCATCTACTGCTATGTATGCAGATACAAGTGCAGAACAAACACCAGAAATGATTCCAATCAATGTATGGAACTCTGGTGCAAATATGAAGGTTTCACCGCAGAAGGGCAGCTCAATTGCCACAGCAGATGGTGAGATCAGTTACTTTAATCAGCACCTGATTTTCTTTTTAGAATAGCCTAAACTCTATACCTTTTGAGAATTTGTATAAATATATGTGTATTTATATCTCCAAACAAGCCTGTAGGAGCAAAATGTTGCTTAGGTTACATTACAAAACTTTCCTTATATATGAATTTTTAAAAAATAGCAACTCCTCTACTACTCTTTACTTGCTTTGGAAGGACTGTTATGAGAAAGATAACTTCATCTTTTATTTATTTACTTAAATGGGGAATATACTTAAATGGGGAATATACTTAGCTAAAACAGTTTTACCAAGGTAGCCACTTGGATGATGCTTCTCATAAAACTCTCTGACAAACTAAACCGGGGTTCCAGTCTAGCACACGATTAAAATCTTTAAGGAAGCTTCAGGAAAGCACATACTCTGTTACAGAGTTCGTTCTGTGAACATTTTCATTGTTATCCATCATGTGGGAGGCACATCTAAAAACACTGTTACCTTTTTATATGAGTAAAGCATTGGAGGGCCTCTCTCATCAAGAGGCTGAACAGTGGCACACTTCTAGCGAAGATGAAGGAGGGGGGTAAATCTACCCAAGTAATCAAACTGTTACATGCCATTTTGATTGGAGAATTTGCCGTAAGAAGTAAGCTGAAAAGTATGTTAAGTATCAATACAGGTGTTTTCAGTTGCTAGGAAATTATAAACAGACACAAAAGAACTGCAATAGAAATGGGAAGGTGAGGATGTCAGAGAAATAAACAACACAGTGAAAAGAGAGTGGTTGGCTCAAAAACTAGCCCTTTACTTATTTTGAATGTTACAAAGGTGCACAATTACACTGTCGGAAATTTTTGGCTGCCTGTAAATTAGGCCTTGTATATCACTCCCTATGCACTGTTTTAAGTGTCAATATTTTGGTAACACCACCAGTCACCATAAAGGAGCAGTCCAGCTGCCTACAAACAGTATATTCAGTGGACTTCCCCACCCATGTGTCTTGAGTGCTACCAGCACCCACTATGGAATAAAGAATGCCCTCAAAAAAGAGAATAATAATATAAAGTATATGAATTTTATAAACACATGGTGTCTATTCTTTCGGACATGTTCAAAAGAACAGACACTGCATGGAATCCACAGCTGTGATACATATTATGTAAACTGTAGGTGGAGGGAGGAGAAAGGAAGAAAACGGAAGGAATTATTTATGTTGGCAGCATTGAGACTTTATGTGGATTCAGTAATGATGAGTGAAAATGTGTGCCAGACTGGGACTTGAACCTGGAATCTGGAATCTCCCTCTTATTAGGCAGTTGTGTTAACCTCTGCACCACCCAGACACAGTGTTCATTGCAATTGTGCGGACTATCTTGGTACGCTTCCCAGCTGACCCACACTTCCCTTATCCGCAGTCCCTGTCCGTGCCCTCCATGCTCAGCACTTTGAGATTCCAGTAGGAGGTCGAACATAATTATGCGTCCACACTGCAGGTTGTTAAGTCATGGCCCATTGAGGGGAATCAGTTATATGAATGCATGGTATCTGTTTTTTCGGAACATTATCCAAAAAACAGACACCACACATTCCTATTACTGATTTGCCTTAGTGGGCCATGAATCTACTAAATTCAGTTTGGATGAACATTCAACCTACTGAGGGAATTTCAAAGTAGCCAACATGGAAGACATGGACATAGACATGGACAGGGACTGCAGATAGGTAGCGCTTGGTGGGAGTGGGAGTCTGCTGGGAGACATACTGAGATATTCCGCCCAATTGGGGTAAACACTGTGTCCAGATGGCACAGTGGTTGATGCAGCTGCCTAGTAGGTGGGAAAGCCTTGACACACATTTTCATTTGTCGCTGCCGATTCTGCATACCATCCCGATGCAGCTGACATTAATAATTCCTTCCCTTTCCTTTCTTTTTCTTTCTTCCTCTTCCATCTTAAGTTTACGTATGAAGATAAAGGTTGTGCCATTTCTCAAACACTTCAGGTGAAGAAAAGGATGAAAAGCAATGCATTGTAGGCCATGCAGCTATCTGTGTTTATTAAATCTGTTGTTCCAGCAACCAAAAAACCTCTATCAAAGGCTATTATTGGCACCTGGACTATTACAACTGATGAAAGCACAGCAGACTTCACCTGTAAATGTGATTAAACCTACAAGTACGTCTAGAACAGAAACAGTAGTGGCAGTAGAACAGATTATTGTGGAAGAACAATACGCATTCATGGCGGGCAGACAAAGAGCAACGAAGCAAAGTTGTAGTAAAACAGCTCCACCAAAATACAGACAAGGGTTTTTAAACAAAAAAGGAAAAAAAAAATTGTTACAAAACCATCCAATCGTGATCTCTTGGTCCTGTCTGCAGATCAGAAGATGGGCATTTTTATGACCATATGGACATCATTGTAGGTGTCAGGGGATAAGCAAGTTCCTCAATTAACTCCTCCTCTGCTGCAAACTTAGCACTTTGGTGGAAGAAAGAGGAAATAATGAGGAAAACCTCACTGCTGTGATGATTTTCATACCACATTGGAACATCGGTAGTATAGGAACTAAGATTCCTAGCAGAGGAAAGACTGATGTGTATGTGTGTCCAAGAAAAATTTTTAAATGAGAACAGTACTAATTCCATTTGGTACTCAGTGAACGTTTTACAGAAAAAAGGTATGGATATTTTCTGAAAGATGCTGCTGCAGTGCAAACACTGTATGTGATCTTTTTGGTGATCAGATAACCATTCAAGGTTTATGGTCCCAATGGCTGTGACCTATGGTGTAGTGACTTTTTTCATTTGAGGAGGTTTAAAAGAGTAAACGTTGGTGAAATAATCCCCATTTTGGAGAAGAATTGAGGGCTGTGGTGATGGACAACACTGATTTTGTTACTTTAGCAGAAAGTGTCAGAAAATTTGTTTAATGTGAGAGATTGTTCAGAGAACATATTTATCAGTTTTTTTAGTGGAAGGTTAGTACCAAAAATTCATTTCTAATATCAAGTAGCATCAATAAAATGCATTTACAGTCACTGGACTTATAACAGGCCTGAGGCAGCAGCCAGCACTGGCTGGTAAATTTTTCAATCACTGAAAGGAATTGCCAGGTGTATTTGTAATGCACTGTACATTTGATTTTTAGTATATGGAATTATTATATATACTAGTTACAATGGAAGAAGCAGTTGTAAGACAAATAGGAACTTTCATCAATAGTATATTAGGAACTGTAGTTTGTTAACCCACAGAGATTTTTATAAAATATTTGTTTGATCTATGTTAGGATACTGTACAATTGTGTAGGATCCAGATCAGAATTTTGTAACAAGGTATATAAAATTGTGAATAATAATAATAATGTGTGTTCATACAAAAATTTTGCAACATCAGTAGAATGTTCGTTAAAATCCTGACCGTCCAGGATAAGTATGGTGGTCAGAATATAATGATATGGCCTTACACAGATGTTTAAAGTAGCACATTACCAGTAAAAACATATCTTGGGGAGGAAACCGTTATAAACGAGTATGACATTCAGGCGTAACAGAAGGTCTTGGAGATACAATCTTATATCGCTTGAGGTGTCCACTGTGAGCTGGGAGTTCTTTCATAATGGCTCCATGTAATCACCTTGGATGGTGCCAAGGTAGTGCATGTAGTATTGAAGTGGTGATGGTTGGTGATCTAATTCATACACTTGAGTATGATCACATAAGAGAGTTAGTGCCAGTAGTTGCTGATCCCCTCACTTTCCAGTGCCTTTCAATAACTTTGTGGTTTTACGTAGGCAACAGTTTGTGTACATTAAAAAGAAGGCTAGTTACGCCATACTTTGGCATCCACACTAAACTGTAGGTACTACAATAAGTATGTGGATAAGTTAGTTCAAAGGCAGGAGGGAGGAAGGGCACATTACCTACGATAAGACCACTCTGGTAAAGCACAATCTTCAAATTGAGTATCACTTTACTTTTTACCTTATTTTGGAGGATATGTTTGTATATTTTCCCCAAAGAAAAATAATAAGCTTATGTAACGATGTAGTTTGGTAAGTGTAGGAGTTGGGGTGGTGGGTTTAGAGTTGGAAGGACATTAATAGACATAGTGTTACATAGCAGCAACGACATGGGCATGGGGGATATTGGTGTTATCCGTAATCCTTCCTCCACTCCCAGAGTGGTATTTGTCTGCCCGCCCACTCTGTGCAACATCTTGATCCATCCTTTTGCCACATGTAGTCCCAGCCTTGTGCCGCATGGGCTGTACCGCTGTGAAAGACCAAGTGCATTAGCTGTCTGATACACCTACCCAGCGTATCCTATTCCAGTCCCATCGCAGGCAGCTCCTATCCTAAATGTTAATAAAAACCATCACAGCTCTATTTCAGGTATGTTTATTATGCCACAGTTGGTTTTGTTCTAAATGAACATTCAAAGTTCACCACAGTCTTCATAACTAACTATCAAAATGTGGGAGAAATGTACCAGTGTCATGATTCACTTACGTCTAATTGCCATACATAATGCAAAAAGGCACGATATGAAACACAGTGATTGCCCTGAAACAATTCTCTGACTGTTGGCACAGTCACAGTCATCAGTACATGCATAGAATAACAAAACATGCTGCATAATACGGGACAGTCCAGCATAGCACGACATTTGGAGGGGAGTGTTGCAATGTTCAGAAAGTGTAAATGATCTTAGAATATTCATGTTAACTTTGCTTTATTGAATTTTGCACATTTATTCTAATCAGTTTCGGTTGTCAACCATCGTCCAGGGAAAAGCAAAAAACAATACTACTTTTAGATTTCATAAATCATGTGACAAACAAATATGATACTACAGGGCATATTATGATGCACATCAATAGCTATCAGAAAATATTCTGCCTCATTTGACTGAGACACATTAACAGCTATAAGTGAAATTTTGTAACTTGTTCAACTGCGATACAGTTTTTGTATCTTAGTTGAATGAGTGACAATATTTCTCTGATAGCTGTTGATTCGTACCAAAATGTGCCCTGTAGTGTGGCATTCATCTGTAGCATACTATATGAAATGTAAAAGTCGGATTGTTTTTTGCTTTTTCCCAGGATGGTGGTTGACAACTGAAACTGGTCAGGTTAAATGCATAAAATTCAATACACCAAAGTCAGCTGCATTTTCTAAAATTTATTCATGCTGTAGACCAGTGGTTCCCAACCTTTCTTAGACCATTACCCCTGAGTGCAATAACATATTAACTAGCTCCTCCACCACATTATACCAACTTTAGCACGTAGCTAACTCGAGAATGAAAGACTTTCCTTGGAACACTCAGCTCTCCATGCTACTATCCTGTGCAAGCCTCTTCATCACCGAAAAACTACTGCAACCTACATCCTTATGAATCTGCTTAGTGTATTCATCTCTTGGTCTCCCTCTACAATTTTTACACTCCACACTTCCCTCCAATACTAAACTGGTGATACCTTGATGCTTCAGAATGTGTCTTACAACCAATCCCTTCTTCTTGTAAAGTTGTGCCACAAATTTCTCTTCACCCCAGTTCTATTCAATACCACCTCATTAGTTACCTGACCTACTCATCTAATCTTCAGCATTCTTCTGTGGCACTACATTTCAAAATCTATCTAACTTTAACCTATCCATTTCGCTTTCTAAATTTTATGACCTACCTACCCGATTAAGGAATCTGACATTCCACACTCTGAACCTTAGGATGCCAGTTTCTTTTATGTTGATAATTATGTCATCCTGAGTAGTCCCTGCCTAGAGATCCGGACAATTTTACCCAAGAGAATGCCATCACCATTTAACCATACAGTAAAGCTGCATGTCCTCAGGAAAAATTAGGGCTGTAGTTTCCCCTTGCTTTCAGCCGTTCGCAGTACCAGCACAGCAAGGCCGTTTTGGTTGATATTACAAGGTCAGATCAGTCAATCATCCAGACTGTTCCCCCTGAAACTACTGAAGAGGCTGCTGCCCCTCTTTAGGAACCACACGTGTGTGTGGCTTCTCAACACGTACCCCTCCGTTGTGGTTCCACCTACGGTACGGCTGTTTGTATTGCTGAGGCATGCAAGCCTCCCCACCAACGACAAGGTCCATGGTTCATGGTTCAAGCACTATACTGACTGTGTGTAAATCACTTCATTGCCGCACTCCTTACTTCTGAACAGCAGAAATTGGATGACTTCAGGCTGTTTATGCTGTGTCTAATCACTGTAATAGTAATAATAATAATAATAATAATAATAATAATAATAAGAATAATAAGGAAAGAATAGGCCTCCGGTATGTTCTGCCAGTTGTAAAAGGCGACGAAAAGAACAAACCACTAATAGGGCTAACCCCCCTTTTAGTGTGATTAGCTGGTTCAGGACAGAACTAATGAAGTCTCGGACAAGTGCTGTCATGGTCGGGGACGACACTTGAACCCTACGCCCGTCCACAATGGTAACGACACTGCTAGCCACACAGAAAATGATTTAAATCCAAATAGAGGTGTTTTACAGGATATGCTTCCTGCAACCACTCTAGAAGGAAAACAAAGACAGAGGATGAGATGGTCAGATGAAGTTAACAGACACCTCATGTTCTGTTATTACCAAGCAACAAACTTAGGAACCAACACAACTGGATACAGATCACAAGTATACACAAAATTTATTACCAGATACCCAGAATTAAAATTTTTAACAGAACAGCGACTAGCTGATCAGATCCGTGTAATAATAAAAAATAACAGGATACCCCAGTCAAAATTAGAAAACATCAAACAACAAATACAACAAATACTGGAACAAAATAATGTACAATCAGAAGAAGAAGAAAATACAGTAATGGACTCAAACATCCCAGAGAAAACAAACAAAGAACAAAACGCATCAATTAAACAATCAGAGGAAAACGAAATCTTAAGACAGCCACCAGCAGAAGCACAAATAGAACATGAAGTGACACACATGTTAGATATGGAAGAAAAATTTCAGTTGACATATATAGAATACAAAGACACAAATACAGACATTAGACCATTCTTGCATAGACCACCAAATAACCCACAAGTTGAAACAGCAATAAAAACTATCAACACAATCATACACAACAAAATAAATGAATACACAACTATGGAAGAGTTACAACTACTGGTTTATGTAGGAGCACTCACTACACTAAATATACACACTAGGCAGAGATGAAAACAAACCAACACACAGAAGAAATCCACAAAATCAGCATGGCAACACAGGCTACAGATCAGAATAGAAAAACTGAGAAAAGACATCGGACAGCTAACACAATTTATAAGAAATGAAATCTCAGACAAAAAACAAAAAAGATTAGGTAAAATCTCACAACAAGAAGCGATAGAGCAATTAGATGAAAAGAAGCAGAAATTACAAGCATTGACCAAACGACTTAGAAGATACAAAAAAAGTAAAAATAGAAGGAAACAAAACCGAACATTCAACACAAACCAAAAGAAATTTTATCAGACAATAGATAACACACACATTAAAATAGACAACCCACCAAACATAACAGACATGGAACACTTCTGGAGCAACATATGGTCAAACCCGGTACAACATAACAGACATGCACGGTGGATACAAGCAGAAACAGACACATACAAGATGACACCACAAATGCCTGAAGTGATAATTTTGCAACATGAAGTCACCCGAGCAATTAATTCTACGTATAATTGGAAAGCCCCTGGAGAAGATAAAATAGCAAATTTCTGGCTAAAGAAGTTCACCTCAACACATTTACATCTAACAAAGTTATTTAACAGTTACATTGCAGACCCGTACACATTCCCTGATACACTTACACATGGAATAACTTATCTGAAACCTAAAGATCAAGCAGACACAGCAAACCCAGCAAAATATCACCCCATAACATGCCTACCAACAATATACAAAATATTAACTTCAGTCATTACACAGAAATTAATGACACATACAACACAGAACAAAATTATAAATTAAGAACAAAAAGGCTTTTGCAAAGGAGCACGAGGATGTAAAGAGCAACTGATAATAGATGCAGAGGTGACATATCAAGCTAAAACTAAACAAAGGTCGCTACACTACGCATACATTGATTACCAAAAAGCTTTTGATAGTGTACCCCACTCATGGTTACTACAAATATTGGAAATATACAAAGTAGATCCTAAATTGATACAGTTCCTAAACATAGTAATGAAAAATTGCAAAACCACACTTAATATCCAAACAAATTCAAATAATATCACACCACAGCCAATACAGATTAAGCATGGAATATACCAAGGAGACTCATTAAGTCCTTTCTGGTTCTGCCTTGCTCTGAACCCACTATCCAACATGCTAAATAATACAAATTATGGATACATTATATATAAAAACAAAGATGAGGTGACTTACCGAACAAAAGCGCTGGCAGGTCGATAGACACACAAACAAACACAAACATACACACAAAATTCAAGCTTTCGCAACAAACTGTTGCCTCATCAGGAAAGAGGGAAGGAGAGGGGAAGACGAAAGGAAGTGGGTTTTAAGGGAGAGGGTAAAGAGTCATTCCAATCGCGGGAGCGGAAAGACTTACCTTAGGGGGAAAAAAGGACAGGTATACACTCGCACACACGCACATATCCATCCACACATACAGACACAAGCAGACATATATTGAAATATGTCTGCTTGTGTCTGTATGTGTGGATGGATATGTGCGTGTGTGCGATTGTATACCTGTCCTTTTTTCCCCCTAAGGTAAGTCTTTCCGCTCCCGGGATTGGAATGACTCCTTACCCTCTCCCTTAAAACCCACTTCCTTTCGTCTTCCCCTCTCCTTCCCTCTTTCCTGATGAGGCAACAGTTTGTTGCGAAAGCTTGAATTTTGTGTGTATGTTTGTGTTTGTTTGTGTGTCTATCGACCTGCCAGCGCTTTTGTTCGGTAAGTCACCTCATCTTTGTTTTTATATATAATTTTTCCCACGTGGAATGTTTCCTTCCATTATATTGAAATTATGGATACAATATTACTGAAACATACCAACACAAAGTCACACATTTGCTATACATGGATGATCTAAAACTACTGGCAGCAACAAATCAACAACTCAACCAATTACTAAAGATAACAGAAGTATTCAGCAATGATATAAATATGGCTTTCGGAACAGACAAATGTAAGAAAAATAGCATAGTAAAGGGAAAACACACTAAACAAGATGATTACATATTGGATAACCACAGCAACTGCATAGAAGCGATGGAAAAAAAAGATGCCTATAAATATCTAGGATACAGACAAAAAATAGGAATAGATAATACAAATATTAAAGAAGAACTAAAAGAAAAATATAGACAAAGACTAACAAAAATACTGAAAAAAGAATTGACAGCAAGAAACAAGACAAAAGCTATAAATACCTATGCTATACCAATATTGACGTACTCATTTGGAGTAGTGAAATGGAGTAACACAGACCTAGAAGCACTCATTACACTTACACGATCACAATGCCACAAATATAGAATACATCACATTCATTCAGCAACAGAAAGATTCACATTAAGCAGAAAGGAAGGAGGAAGGGGATTTATCGACATAAAAAGCCTACAATATGGGCAGGTAGACAATTTAAGAAAATTCTTT
Organism: Schistocerca americana; assembly: GCF_021461395.2. Classification (NCBI taxonomy): domain Eukaryota; kingdom Metazoa; phylum Arthropoda; class Insecta; order Orthoptera; family Acrididae; genus Schistocerca; species Schistocerca americana. The sequence goes on along the minus strand of NC_060122.1, from coordinate 378,188,878 downwards.
GTAGAACAAGCAGAAACTAGCAAAATACACAAAGCATATAAATACATTGGCAACACCATTGCAATTTCATAACCACTTCTACAACCCTTTAGATCACATAACATCAACAGATATGAAGAAAGTAAATTGGAAAAAGAAAACACTACATGGCAAGCACCCGTATCATCTAACACAGCCACATATCGATCAAGACGCATCCAACACATGGCTAAGAAAAGGCAATATATACAGTGAGACGGAAGGATTCATGATTGCAATACAGGATCAAACAATAAACACCAGATATTACAGCAAGCATATTATTAAAGATCCCAATACCACAACAGATAAATGCAGACTTTGCAAACAACAAATAGAAACAGTAGATCACATCACAATCGGATGTACAATACTAGCAAATACAGAATACCCCAGAAGACGTGACAATGTAGCAAAAATAATACATCAACAGCTTGCCTTACAACATAAACTTATAAAACAACACGTTCCCACATACAAGTATGCACCACAAAATGTACTGGAGAATGATGAACACAAATTATACTGGTACAGAACCATTATAACAGATAAAACAACACCACATAACAAACCTGACATCATACTCACCAATAAAAAGAAGAAATTAACACAACTAATCGAAATATCCATACCCAATACAACAAATATACAAAAGAAAACAGGAGAAAAAATTGAAAAATACATCCAGCTGGCTGAGGAAGTCAAGGACATGTGGCATCAGGATAAAGTTGACATTATACTAATTATACTATCAACTTTTAAAATAGTAATGATCTTTTGAAAATAATTTAGTTTTGTGACTGAAACAGAATTGAATCCTTTAGTTCTCACCCCTCAAAGGGTAGTTCCCCCAGGTTGAGATCCACTGCTGTAGGCTATATTAGAAAATGTTATAAATGGTAATTAGTTGCAAAGAACAACTCTATAGCACTACTGAAGTGTGTGTTCTGTCTCTCATTCAAATAATTTTTTATCAAAAACATAGTTGGCACACAAGAGGATTGTGAAAAGTAGATCCTTGGACGCATTTAATATTTTACAACGTCTTGTAGATGGATCTTATAATGTGCGGTTTTATAATGTCTTTTTAAGGCCCTGATTATGAGTGCATAATATGAAGATCTGACAGAGCATTGTAACTGAAGGTCTTTGATGCAGTCTGCCAAGAGGAAATGAAGCCAGTCATAGGGATTTTTGGAACATAAAAATAGAAATGCTTCACTGTCTATGTAGTGCAGTGATGTGTACTCACTTGCTTTTTGGGTGCAAAAAATTAATACATACCTGTGCCTCAGAAGATAGTGAATTGTTTAATATTTTTCTGCTACCCCACATTACTGTAGCACACATTTCAGAGCAATTAGCCACCAATTGGTGCCAAACCACCTCTTGAAAAGTACTGGTCTACAAAGTTAAATGTTTTTTATCAAATTTTTTCTCTTGTTACTTCGAAGGACAAGTGCAGTGCTTTAACTAATGAGCTATTACAGAAGCTCTCAGCATTCTGTGTCTACCTGGGTAAATGTTTGACTGAAAGAATATGTTTTATAAATAGTGGTTAGTACACTGCTAGTACACACCATTGCTGCCCTACTTGATATCTCACCTGTACTGTTCACTTATGTCATATTTGCTTCAATTCCTTTGCTTGTAAAAGGTGCATGTTTGCTGGAGTTCCTATGTTCATTACACTTTATTGCAGCAGGTGTCGTCTAGGTCCACTTGGACTCTGTAGTCATGGTTTTGCGATCTCTCTCTCTCTCTCTCTCTCTCTCTCTCTCTCTCTCTCTCTCTCTCCCTCCCTCCCTCACTCCCTCCCTCCCTCCCTCACTCCCTCTCTCCCTCCCCCTCCCTTTCCTGACAGGCCACCTACACCTGCTGATCTAACTGCCCTTCTTCAGCAACACCCCCCTCCCTTCTTCCTCCTCAGGAATTTTAATGCCCATCACCTCGTATGGGGTATTTGGGGTCTCCTCATAGGCCAGTTTCTTGTGGGCCACAAATTGTGCCTTATTAACGATGGTTCTCATACCCATTTTAGTGCCACTTAGGCACTTTCTTTGCCATTTTTCTGTCACTCACATCTCCTCTCCTTCTCCCTTCATTATACAGGTCGATGCAGGATGACCTCTGTGATAGTGACCACTTTCCATTGATTCTCTCATCCCTTTCCCACCTCCAGGCGGCCAGGTTACTCTGATGGGCTTTCCATCGCACTTTTTGGTCCCCATATGTACCTCCCAGGTCATGTTTATGTACCCCCTCTTTGTCAGGCTGTATTGATGAAGTCATCCACAACATGTCCGATATGATGATTCACACCACTGGCATTGCCATCCCCACTCGATGGGCCCCTTTTGCCACCAGCCCGTCCCACGGTGGAGCAAGACCATTGTCATCACCATCTTTGAAATCCGTCGAACCTTGCAGTGCCTTAAGTGGCACTCATCGTCCACTGGCCATAACACCTTTAAATGCTTTTGTGCCAAAGCCTGTTATTTAATCAAACAGAGCAAGCAGGTGAGTTGGGAACACTTTGTCTCCTTCTGGGTTCTTCTGTTCCTCTGTCACGTGTGCAGGCTACATTCAGCACCCTCCAAGGTTGCCAACACCCTTCCATCCTGGGCCTTGCCCTCCTGTGTGTCCTGTGTATGGATCCATCAGTGTTTGCCCTTGTGACCCATTTTGCAACAGCATCAGAGACAGCCTCCTATCTGGCTGCCTTCCTCCTCCGGAAACAGTGGACTGAACCTTCCCACTTCTGTTTTACCCCTTGTCAGGCAAAATCCTACAATGAACCTTTTACTGAATGGAACTTCTTCTGGCCCTCTCCTTTTCCCACAATTGATCCCGTGGCCCTGATCATATCCAAAACTAATTCTTGAACACCTCTATCCTCCACCTGTCCACCTCCAAAGCTGAGATATCAGTGCGACAGAATGCCATGCAAGGGGTCCAGGTTCAATCCCAGCCGAATCAGAGATTGTCTCTGCTCGAGGCCTGAGTTTTGCTGGGAAAACAGTCTGACCAATGTCCCACGCAAGTTATTTGAATGGATGGTGGCTTGTGTGGTCTGTTGGGTCCTGGAATCTTGAGATCTTTTCTCTCTTTACCAGTGTGGCTTTCTGGAGGGATGGTCTCCGGTCAGTCATCTGCTTCAGTTGGAAACCACAGTTTAACAGGCCTTTTCTCAGAATCACCATGTTGCCACAGTTTCCTATTATCTGTATAAGGCCTGTGACATGACTTGGCTCCATCAGAACATAATTACACTCAAAGAGTGAGGTCTTTGGGGCCCACTCCCAATTTTATTGGCCTGTTCCTCTGTTAGGCAGGTCATTCAGAGTTCGGGCTGCTTTGCAGTCCCAGGAGAACGTTGTTTCACAAGGTTCTTGTTATAACCTTTAATCACTAATAAATTGCGTGGATACACAAAGTAGGAACAATAGCGGGTTACATGCTATTCATTCCGTATCTGTCATTAGACTGCCATGCCGTGACATGCGGCCGGCGCCGTTGATAGCCAGGTGGCGCTCCCGCGCTCGGCCGGGCTGCGGAGCGCCTCTATCGCCGTGTTCGCGTACTGACGTAGCGGCACTTTTAAATCTCGTGACAATGTCACAACAGTTCTATACTAAGTGTGCTTGTTTTTCACATCACTGTTAAAGAACTCGTGGCCTCCGTTGGACCATTGGTCACCCGTGCCCTGTATGCGAATGGCAACAAGCTTAATTGGCTGAAGATTGGCTGTTTCTGTAAACTCAATGTCTTGTGCTTCTGTGCCCATACCTCTTGGGGCACAAATCATTTGACTCTTCTCCATGTTCATTGGGCCTCAATTCTGTCCATTTTGGACTATGGTTGCAATGTTTATGGGTCTGCTGCCCTTTCTGCAGTGCTGTTCTTGCACCTGGTCCACCATCATAATAAACATTTGGCCACTGGTGCTTTTCGCACTAGCTTGTCAATAGTCTTCTGGTTGATGCTGGGATTGGTTCCTTTCCCTTTCTGTTTTGTGGTTCCACCTCTTGATTTACAGTGCCACTGCTATCCACTCTTTGCTTGTTCACCCCTTCTATACTATTCCTTTCGTTGCTTTGAGGTGTCGCTCAGCCACAGCCTGCCCTCCCTTGGGTGGGTTTACTGGTTGGGTTCTGCCTCGCCCTCCACTGGGAAATCAATCTTCCCTCTTTGTCCTGTTCCCCACATTATCTCCTGAACACCTCACCCCACCCCCTTGGTAGTTTCTCGCCTCAAGATTTGAATGGATCACTTCTGGGGTCGGAAGGCTTTGTCACTTCGATGGTGTTTTGTTGTTTGTTCTGCAATCTGTTAAAAGAGTCATGGTATACTATCGCTCTAAATCTTCTGATCACATGGGATAATGCCTCATGCTCACTATTGGCAGGGAATACCATCTCTCGTGTGCCATGTGTAGGATGTTTATTGTGGTACTGATGGGCATTTACTGGGCCTTCCACTTTTCTAAGTTTTGTTGTGCATGGACATGATGAGTGGCCTTCACAACATTGCCCGATGTTTTTCCCGCCAGCACATGGCCTCTTGCCATCCATGACCTTCTTGTCGATCTGTCCATGCTGCTTTTTTGGCTGATTTCTTTTGTGTCCCTAGCTATGTGGGTACCAAGGGTATTGAGCTTGCCAATCATCTGGCTGATGGGGGTTGGGAGGGGGGGGGGTGGAAAGCTGCTCTTCAAGACCCCTCCAGGAGTGGATTTGTGGCTTTTTGTCAAATTCCTTTTCACCAGTCATGGGCTGCCTCTTTGTGCAATTACTGAGACTCCTGCCATGTGGTGTTCTCCCCTCCCCATTCACCTTGAACAGTATTTTTCTGGGCTACCCCTGCCTTTTAACCCTTGTGCTAGATATAGCTTCCCATTCTCCCTCGTGCAGGTCTTAGAGGATGACCCTCACATGGTTATTCCATCCTCTGTTTTCTTCGTGAAAGTAGGTTCTCTTCCCAGATTTAAGTACCTGAATTTCATTTCCACCCAGAATTATGGTCCCTCAGTGTTGGCATTGATTTGGGAGGCCTTCTAGTCTTTTGTGCCACTTTTTCCCCCTTTTCTTGTGTCTTCTTCCCATGGTGTTGTCTCCATTGTGTTGCAATCATGGTATGGTGTGGACATAAGGATTGGTCACTGCTGGTGCTAGTGCCCCATTGCACATAGCACCTTTGATGCACCCCTGCTCTCACCCCTGCCCACCTCGTCCCCCTCTTCCTCCCATCCTTTTCGTTAATTTTCCTGTTGCCCCGATGCGCCTTCTGTCCCTTTGTTTGCCTGTTTTCGTTTCCCATCAATTGGACTGTGCTTTTGATGTTTTTCCTTCCTTTTTTTTTTTTTTTGTCATCGGTCTACTGACTGGTTTGATGCAGCCCACCACGAATTCCTTCCCTGTGCTAACCTCTTCATCTCAGAGTAGCATTTGCAACCTACGTCCTCAATTATTTGCTTGGCGTATTCCAATCTGTGTCTTCCTCTACAGTTTTTGCCCTCTACAGCTCCCTCGAGTACTGTGGAAGTCATTCCCTCATGTCTTAGCAGATGTCCTATCATCCTGTCCCTTCTCCTTATCAGTGTTTTCCACATATTCCTTTCCTCTCCGATTCTGCGTAGAACCTCCTCATTCCTTACCTTATCAGTCCACCTAATTTTCAACATTCGTCTATAGCACCACATCTCAAATGCTTCGATTCTCTTCTCTTCCGATTTTCCCACAGTCCATGTTTCACTACCATACAATGCTGTACTCCAGACGTACATCCTCAGAAATTTCTTCCTCAAATTAAGGCCGGTATTTGATATTAGTAGACTTCTCTTGACCAGAAATGCCTTTTTTGCCATAGCGAGTCTGCTTTTGATGTCCTCCTTGCTCCGTCCGTCATTGGTTATTTTACTGCCTAGGTAGCAGAATTCCTTAACTTCATTGACTTCGTGACCATCAATCCTGATGTTAAGTTTCTCGCTGTTCTCATTTCTACTACTTCTCATTACCTTCGTCTTTCTCCGATTTACTCTCAAACCATACTGTGTACTCATTAGACTGTTCATTCCGTTAAGCAGATCATTTAATTCTTCTTCACTTTCACTCAGGATAGCAATGTCATCAGCGAATCGTATCATTGATATCCTTTCACCTTGTATTTTAATTCCACTCCTGAACCTTTCTTTTATTTCCATCATTGCTTCCTCGATGTACAGATTGAAGAGTAGGGGCGAAAGGCTACAGCCTTGTCTTACACCCTTCTTAATACGAGCACTTCGTTCTTGATCTTCCACTTTTATTATTCCCTCTTGGTTGTTGTACATATTGTATATGACCCCTCTCTCCTTATAGCTTACCCCTACTTTTTTCAGAATCTCGAACAGCTTGCACCATTTTATATTGTCGAACGCTTTTTCCAGGTCGACAAATCCTATGAACGTGTCTTGATTTTTCTTTAACCTTGCTTCCATTATTAGCCGTAACGTCAGAATTGCCTCTCTCGTCCCTTTACTTTTCCTAAAGCCAAACTGATCGTCACCTAGCGCATTCTCAATTTTCTTTTCCATTCGCTCTCTCCTCTGCATTTAACAGTGGAATTCCCGTTGCACTCTTAATGTTACCACCGTTGCTTTTAATGCACCAAAGGTTGTTTTGACTTTCCTGTATGCTGAGCCTGTCCTTCCGACAATCATATCTTTTTCAATGTCTTCACATTTTTCCTGCAGCCATTTCGTCTTAGCTTCCCTGCACTTCCTATTTATTTCATTCCTCAGCGACTTGTATTTCTGTATTCCTGATTTTCCCGGAACATGTTTGTACTTCCTCCTTTCATCAATCAACTGAAGTATTTCTTCTGTTACCCATGGTTTCTTCGCAGCTATCTTCTTTGTACCTATGTTTTCCTTCCCAACTTCTGTGATGGCCCTTTTTAGAGATGATATGGGAGTGTGGGGTTAATGACTCTGTTGTTCGGCCCCCCTCAAGCTATTACCAACCAACCATACGTTTTACAGCAAATGTATATATTTTGTTATATGAGAGAGGTACTGTTTAGCTATAACCAACAAGGAATAATTATTGAATGTAATGCATTTTTCTGAAATTATTCTGATCCTTTTATTTTTCCATTTCGTTGAATTGATGGTAAGACCTATGATTTTGTATAAAACCTATTCTTTTATTAACTGCATCAGAAGAAAATTCTGTTCAAACTTTTGCTTGTTCATGAAGAGCTAGACAGGTTGTTCCTCACTTAACCACTTGATCGTGCTCTCCAAACTAAGTTTGGGCCACCTGGTGGCACCATGCTCCGTACTCTATGAACTGCGCTCGGGCCTAGTGCGGACATCATCTGGGAGGTTGTTGGAACGTATTTACACTTGGGTATCAGCACTACCTAGAGTAAGCATCATCCAGTATATGTTGCTAGTGATTCTGTTGTTTGAAGAAGACGATGATGATGAGGATTTTAATGACAGTGATACAGAAACATCAAGTGATGAAGACTGCGTAACAGAAATGCTGAATGCTGACAATGGTTCTACAAGGACGTTGTCTGTTAATTGTTGTGCAGATGGGCGTCTGTATGCATTTACAAGGACACTACATGTAAACACTCAAATAATGATCTCGTGGTCACACATGGGTATCAAGCATCAGTTGGAAATTGTATTTTTTGTTCACTGTGTTATTCCTACAAGGTGTAGTTCAGAAATACAATTTTGAAATGTGTTATTCAAGAGAAGAAGTTCTTGAAACACAAGTTTGTTAAAAAGTAATATGTATGCATTCATTCTTCAATAAAATCCTCCATGAAACTATCAAAACCAATCAAATATTATGTGGTTATTTTAATAAGTACATGTTGCTGTTGCCAAAAGCTTCGAATTGTTGGCAACCTACAATTATAACAGTGACATGATATAAGAAAAACGTACCAAAACATGTCAGATTGGAGCATGAATGGTACATCCAAGTTTTATTTGGTCATAAACCAGCCACTTGTCAGTTACACTTACTAAGTACCTAAATGAGTTGGCCTTACTTTTCCAGACTTATTCATTATTTTTAATTCTCAAGGCTTTGACAAAAATTAAAATCCATATAAAACCTTTAAATAATCTAGTGCAAAGGCAAACAAACATCAGTGGTGCTTGGTAGGAAATACATACCTAGAATAAGTTCAGCATACAATGAATCGGCGTTGTTTAGGATTGTCTTCTTTTGCCATATCACCATTATCATAAAACTTCTGGTGTTATAAAGTGTGCATCTTCCTTTCCTATGCATCATTATTTCCATTAGCAGTGCTGTGGTTTTCTTTTTTCTTTCTTCTTTTTTGAAAGTGGCAATTGGTTATTGAAATGGTGATAATTATGGCCTCTTAATTCAGCCAGGAAGGAAAACTGGTAAGGATTAAACCAGTGGTTATTGTACACTCTTCATTCACTGGTATAACACAAATTTATTTTACACATTTTTAGTCACATAGCAGCCAATTAAACTTTTATTTTTATGAGTTAATTAAAAGGCCAAGCAATGAGAAATTCATTTAAAATTCAGTGCTGCTTTAAATAATTTACAATATATTTAAAATTAAATTCAACCCAATAAGATGTAACATTCTTTAAGGCAAGACATGCCCCATATAAGGCACAGAATGTATAAGGCTAAACCCTTACTAAAGGCAGACATCAGTCCAAACAACAGTACGAGAACAGACCAGAACAGCCTCAATTACAAAATGGTGAGCATAAAACATAATTTAAACTTAACTGATTAAAAAAAAACTTAAAACCATATATAAAACAAAGAAAAACAATTTAACACCAATATCTGGGCAAGGTAATTTTAAACTCAGGAAAACAAATCATTTTCCAGAAACGCTGGATTATTAAGTTGCAACAGATGAAGGTATAAGTTGGGTCCCAACAGACGTGAAAATTTGCTTAAGGTGTAGGCAATAAGCTAACAGATACAAATTCAGAATTATTCCAAATATAAACTTAACTTGAACAGGAACATTAAGTAGCGCAGCCACAGTTGGAGGAAACAGTGCAAAAGACATACAGTGGCGAGAGCTACTGAGCGTACGCACTCCAAATGATGTAAGCAGGCTGATGAGGTGTGACTAACTGAGGTCCAATTCTAGATAACAAGTATCAGCAATGGAGTACAAGAGATTGTTAATGACAGTTTCCTGTGGCACACATAATTTTAGTTAGACAGAATTCCAGCACACAGCCATACACCAAATGAATAACTCTTACAGTGCAGCATTAATTATTTGAACTCTTACCAAAAACCACGATTCCTTAACTACCTTTTCACAAGTTAATCAAAATATTTAAGAAACCAGCTACAAGTATTTTAAATAAATTATTTCAGCAATAAGATAGTAATATCAGAGAAATTTTCCTTTCCAGCAAACCATTAAAGCAGCCGCTAGGACACTCATAGCAGTTCGGAGAAAACAATTGCATCTTGGTACAGACTAAAATTTATCTGAACCACTTAAATAGAACAGACACGCTATACAGGGTGAAGCGAAATTCACACACTCAGGCTTCACAGTGCGCCTCCTCACAGGCCAATAATAAAAAAATGTCTCTCACAAAATCAAAGTAATGTTGTGCAGCGTCTTGACGTGTCCCGTGTTCCGTTGAATTAGAAGATGTGTTATGTTGGATATCTTGGGCTTGTTGACTACTACTGGAAGCATTTTCATACTGGCTTCTTCTGAATCCCAGAGCGGTACGCAAGTGGTACGCCATCCTGAAATGTCCAACACATAATACAACCTTGCCAATGCTTGCCACCTAAAATGTAAACAATAATCATACTGACAGGTACACTGCCAACGCTCTTTTTCCTTCGACAACTTGTGAACAAGCCTATATTTTGTTCTACCCTGATTGGGAGACCTCACTGCCCATGAGGCCATTTTCTAGGATGGCCTTCGGCTGTGCGTCTGAGGAAGACTTTGAGGTTTGTATTCTCTGTGATTCTAATAATTATACCATAAAGGCCTGTAACGTCCCTGTCGAAAATCGTAATATCTATGAGCACACCTTATTCCATTTGGCATAAAAACAAATTCTCTGTATGCTTCCCTGAATTGGCATATTAAATCGTCCAGGTTTGGCTTATAATACCACAGTTCTTCCAGTACAATTACAGCAGCTGAATAATTAATCTTGTTTCCATAAAATGTAATTGCTAACTCATCAATTCTTTCTTGACTGGTAGGAACAAGGAAGGCCAGGCGTAGGTCATCCAGGTAATTTCTTATATGGTCCCAGTTGCCATAAAAAAACGCCAACGCAGACATTAGCTGTAAACAACACTCTTTATTCAGAATGTTACTGTTCCCTTGCGTTTACAAAAGGTCATATACACTCTATTTCTAATAACAAACATTAAATATTTCACTTCACTTTGTACTACATCATTCTTAGCCGGTTCATCTCCAGCAATTTGCAAACCAATATAAAACGGACGTTAAAGAGTGGCAATCTGGCAACACTGTAACCAACACTGTCGTCATATAGTAGTTGTGCTGTACAGTTGGTACATTGGACAGAGTTGTGTGTTAGCATGCAGGAGGTCGAGGGTTCGATCCCGCGTTGGGGCACATTTTTTATTTAATTCTGACATTTCCTGCTGTAATATACACCATTTGTTAGGTCACATGTATCCTAAATTTATGACTTTTGTGCTGCTGAACGTAACAAACACGTGGTTAGTCAAATAAGAAATAGACAATTGAAACAAATATCCTGTCATACAACAGAATAACTACAAAATCAATATCAGTTTCAAGGTGTTAAAGATGATAGCACACTACGGTAACACAACATCTACTTGTCATTTATACTATATGTAATATGAGCGCTCAGATGACATACTTTAGCAACCAGTGACAATAATAATTGCCATATTAATGACCGCATGACCTTCACAATAGAATACCTTGTCCTCAGAACAACAGATGCTCAAAGCAACCTCCCTGCACGTCCAAACATTTCGCAACCCACCGGCTCATACAGCTCTGGACCCTTTGCAGCAAAGCTGCGTCCACGGTGACAAGAGCATCATGAACATGCCCTACCAATTCTTCCACATTTGTAGGTAGAGTAGAGTAGACGTGCTCATTCAGGTGTCCCCACAGGAAGAAACCCAGGGGATTTAGGTCACGTGTATATGGTGGGCATACAACTGGACCTCCATGTCTGAGCCATTTCCCTGGAAATGTTCTGTCCAAATAGTGTCGCACATTAATTCCAGAGTGTGGAGGTGCACCATCATGTTGGAACCATATCCTCTGCCGAACATGTAGTGTAACATCTTCCAGTGCCTCAGATAGATAGTTTGAGACGAATTCATGATACCTTCATGCAGTCAAACGGTCAAGCAACATGTAGGGACCCAAACACCTATTGCCCAATATTCCGGCCCAGGTGTTGATACCAAATCGAACTTGATATACACGTTCGCGGGTAACATGCAGGTTAACCTCACACCAGTGGTGGGCATTGTGCATATTGAAGACACCCTCACAAGTGAATGCTGCTTCATCCGACCATATTACGTTGTTCACAAAGTCATCATTGGCTTCCTGTTGTTGTAGGAACCATTCCCTAAACTACATCCGCTGATGGCGATCTGCAGGATGCAGGTGTTGTGTGAAAGCATAATAATAGGGGTGCAGCCCATGCCTGTGCAGCACGTTAATGATCATGCATTGCGAGAGACACAGCTGCCTTGCTGTGCTACGTGTACTTTACTGAAGTTCTTGGTGTATGACGTCCAGAATAGCTCCCTCAGTAGCTGGGGTATGGCGAGTCCGTGGATGACCTCTGTCACACGATGGTGGAAGGAGAGAACCTGGGACCCAAAGGCACAGCTCTAGATGACGAAACACATTTTTATCTGGATGGCATCGACGAGGATATCTAGCAGCATATTCACGAGTGGCAACACCAGCCCAGTTATTAGATGCACCAAGAACCAGAAGCATATCCACATATTCATTGTTTATGTATGCCATATATCTGCCACACTGGTTAGAGTTTTACAATGAGAAAATTTGATACATGTACGCATGTACGTTGCAATGTCATGTGTGCGTCACTTCGCTCGCAACTAGTCCCTGTCTGGTGGACAGCACATACAGTATAAACACGCCATTGTCTTGCACGTTGTTCCATCTAACAGCGTTACTTCTCTGGCAGACATTGTTCTGTATGATACATCCTGACACCACTAATTGTGAAATAATCAGTTTCGAATTACCCTGTTTTCCTAATGGTAATAGACATGATGTTTCCAAAACCCCATCGATAGAATAATAATAATAATAATAAAAACCACTAATAGGGCTAACCCCCCTTTTAGTGTGATTACTTGGTTCAGGACAGAACTAAAGAAGCCTCGGACAAGCACCGTCATGGTCGGGGACGACGCTTGAACCCTATGCCCGCCCACAATGGTAACGACACTGCTAGCCACACAGAAAATGATTTAAATCCAAATAGAGGTGTTTTACAGGATATGCTTCCTGCAACCACCCTAGAAGGAAAACAAAGACAGAGGATGAGATGGTCAGATGAAGTCAATCGACACCTCATGTTCTGTTATTACCAAGCAACAAACCTAGGAACCAACACAACTGGATACAGATCACAAGTATACACAACATTTATTACCAGATACCCGGAATTAAAATTTTTAACAGAACAGCGACTAGCTGATCAGATCCGTGTAATAATAAAAAATAACAGGATACCCCAGTCAGAATTAGAAAATATCAAACAACAAGTACAACAAATACTGGAACAAAATAATGTACAATCAGAAGAAGAAGAAAATACAGTAATGGACTCAAACATCCCAGAGAAAACAAACAAAGAACAAAACGCATCAATTAAACAATCAGAGGAAAACGAAATCTTAAGACAGCCACCAGCACAAGCACAAATAGAACATGAAGTGACACACATGTTAGATATAGAAGAAAAATTTCAGTTGACATATATAGAATACAAAGACACAAATACAGACATTAGACCATTCTTGCCTAGACCACCAAATAACCCACAAGTTGAAACAACAATAAAAACTATCAACACAATCATACACAACAAAATAAATGAATACACAACTATGGAAGAGTTACAACTACTGGTTTATGTAGGAGCACTCACTACACTAAATATACACACTAGGCAGAGATCAGAACCAACCAAGACACAGAAGAAACCCACAAAACCAGCATGGCAACACAGGCTACAGATCAGAATAGAAAAACTGAGAAAAGACATCGGACAGCTAACACAATTTATAAGAAATGAAATCTCAGACAAAAAACGAAAAAGATTAGGTAAAATCTCACAACAAGAAGCAATAGAGCAATTAGATGAAAAGAAGCAGAAATTACAAGCATTGGCCAAACGACTTAGAAGATACAAAAAAAGTAAAAATAGAAGGAAACAAAACCAAACATTCAACACAAACCAAAAGAAATTTTACCAAACAATAGATAACACACACATTAAAATAGACAATCCACCAAACATAACAGACATGGAACACTTCTGGAGCAACATATGGTCAAACCCGGTACAACATAACAGACATGCACAGTGGATACAAGCAGAAACAGACACATACAAGATGACACCACAAATGCCTGAAGTGATAATTTTGCAACATGAAGTCACCTGAGCAATTAATTCTACGTATAATTGGAAAGCCCCTGGAGAAGATAAAATAGCAAATTTCTGGCTAAAGAAGTTCACCTCAACACATTCACATCTAACTAAATTATTTAACAGTTACATTGCAGACCCATACATATTCCCTGATACACTTACACATGGAATAACTTATCTGAAACCTAAAGATCAAGCAGACACAGCAAACCCAGCAAAATATCGCCCCATAACATGCCTACCAACAATATACAAAATATTAACTTCAGTCATTACACAGAAATTAATGACACATACATCACAGAACAAAATTATAAATGAAGAACAAAAAGGCTGCTGCAGAGGAGCACGAGGATGTAAAGAGCAACTGATAATAGATGCAGAGGTGACATATCAAGCTAAAACTAAACAAAGGTCGCTACACTACGCGTACATTGATTACCAAAAAGCTTTTGATAGTGTACCCCACTCATGGTTACTACAGATATTTCCAATATACAAAGTAGATCCTAAATTGATACAGTTTCTAAACATAGTAATGAAAAACTGGAAAACCACACTTAATATCCAAACAAATTCAGATAATATCACATCACAGCCAATACAGATTAAGCATGGAATATACCAAGGAGACTCAGCAAGTCCTTTCTGGTACTGTCTTGCTCTGAACCCACTATCCAACATGCTAAATAATACAAATTATGGATATAATATTACTGGAACAAATCCACACAAAATCACACATTTGCTATACATGGATGATCTAAAACTACTGGCAGCAACCAATCAACAACTCAACCAATTACTAAAGATAACAGAAGTATTCAGCAATGATATAAATATGGCTTTTGGAACAGACAAATGTAAGAAAAATAGCATAGTCAAGGGAAAACACACTAAACAAGATGATTACATATTGAATAACCACAGTGACTCCATAGAAGCGATGGAAAAAACAGATGCCTATAAATATCTAGGATACAGACAAAAAATAGGAATAGATAATACAAATATTAAAGAAGAACTAAAAGAAAAATATAGACAAAGACTAACAAAAATACTAAAAACAGAATTGACAGCAAGAAACAAGACAAAAGCTATAAATACCTATGCTATACCAATATTGACGTACTCATTTGGAGTAGTGAAATGGAGTAACACAGACCTAGAAGCACTCATTACACTTACACGATCACAATGCCACAAATATAGAATACATCACATTCATTCAGCAACAGAAAGATTCACATTAAGCAGAAAGGAAGGAGGAAGGGGATTTATCGACATAAAAAACCTACATTATGGACAGGTAGACAATTTAAGAAAATTCTTTCTAGAACAAACAGAAACTAACAAAATACACAAAGCAATCACTCATATAAATACATCGGCTATACCACTGCAATTTCATAACCACTTCTACAACCCTTTAGATCACATAACATCAACAGATATGAAGAAAGTAAATTGGAAAAAGAAAACACTACATGGCAAGCACCCGTATCATCTAACACAGCCACATATCGATCAAGACGCATCCAACACATGGCTAAGAAAAGGCAATATATACAGTGAGACGGAAGGATTCATGATTGCAATACAGGATCAAACAATAAACACCAGATATTACAGCAAGCATATTATTAAAGATCCCAATACCACAACAGATAAATGCAGACTTTGCAAACAACAAATAGAAACAGTAGATCACATCACAATCGGATGTACAATACTAGCAAATACAGAATACCCCAGAAGACGTGACAATGTAGCAAAAATAATACATCAACAGCTTGCCTTACAACATAAACTTATAAAACAACACGTTCCCACATACAAGTATGCACCACAAAATGTACTGGAGAATGATGAATACAAATTATACTGGAACAGAACCATTATAACAGATAAAACAACACCACATAACAAACCTGACATCATACTCACCAATAAAAAGAAGAAATTAACACAACTAATTGAAATATCCATACCCAATACAACAAATATACAAAAGAAAACAGGAGAAAAAATTGAAAAATACATCCAGCTGGCTGAGGAAGTCAAGGACATGTGGCATCAGGATAAAGTTGACATTATACCAATTATACTATCAACTACTGGAGTCATACCACACAATATCCACCAGTACATCAATGCAATACAGCTACATCCAAACTTATATATACAACTACAGAAATTTGTAATTATTGATACATGTTCAATTACCCGAAAGTTCCTAAATGCAATATAACATATACCGTACAGTTAAAAGGAAGTGACGCTTGATCAAGGTCCACGTCACTTTCCATTTTTAACCAGACTTAACGGCTGAGAAAGTAAAGAAATAATAATAATAATAATAATAATAATAATGCATTGAGAAACATACTAAACAGCATGTGGTTACCAGACTCAGTGTTGAAAGGCATAATTAGTGGGACGATGGTGATAACGCATACAAATAGTAACTGAGTTTGGACATTATTAGCAAAGCACGTAGCTAGTCCTACTGGTAATGTAAGGCCCTAACAAAACGTAATGTATCTGAACAAGGCAAGAATAATAGTTGGTACTAATCTGTGGGACCACTGAAGGAGGGTACAAAGGGAAACAGGTTTCGCATCTAGTAGATGAAGTGGTGTGAGTAAATTCACACCCGTGACATGGAAAGAGCTTCTTTCAAAGCAGACCATTCTTCCATTTCTACGATTTTAGTATGTAAGTACAAATGTGTTCTAGAGGACCCGCCGCAACCGCTGTTGACGATTAAGATGCCAGATACCATATCACCTGGACTACATTTACCAAATAAAAAACACATGCCTCGACCCAGGATCAAACCATTGACATCCTGCATGCTAACCCAATACTCTATCCCCTGCACCAACTGTAGTGCACAACTAAAACTTGCTGTCAGAGGTAGTTACCATACATGTGGTTGCAGTGTTGCCAGATTTCCACTCTTTAATGTCCTTTTTCTGCCGGATGTACTCGCCAGACGAAATTTTTACTTTAAAAATCAGAAGAATTAAGTGGAGGTGAACAAGAAGAGATAACAGATATATTAATGCACACCACCGACATTCAAAATAAGATTTGTTCTGGAACACAGCACTTTACACTGGCTAATGGTTCATAAGCACCATGGACACCTAAGGTTAACACATAAAACAAATTATAATGAGATATCACCCAGTGAATCAATTTAAAATATCTGACAGATCTTGCAATCACATTGCTCTTCGAATACCATGGGGAGACACAGGCATCCATACCCAACAAACAGAAGGAAGATAGACCAAAATGACAATGAACACTGCGCTGACAACTTGACACTATTCTCATAAATCACAACATAAGCCACATTGGTACTCAGTAACTTGCATGGGATAACATGACCCCAATATTGGTTGGCCGTGCAGAGTTAACACCACAACAAAGAGGCCTATGGGAAGCTCATTACAGTTTTGTTCCTCAGCCCGTGCTGCTCACCAAAGCAGCCACCATTCCCGGAGCCACAGCAGCAGAGGGCGCTGTGCTCCAACAGCAACATGTTGTTCAAACATAACATGAATAGTGATATTGATACATTGCGAGAAAGTCGCCATTGGTCAGTTCTGATAACAAATCTAGTGACCTAGTGTATTCAACATGCAGTGTGAAGGATGTGTCAGTAGAACAATCCATGATATAAGTAACAGGAATTCAAGTCGTTTTTAATTGGATCAAGGAAAGATATTAAACCCCATTTACAAATGATGAATGAAAAAATGTCCATCACCAATGGAAGATGAAGAATGTGCATTTAAAACACTTGTTAAGATTCTTCTGTAAATTAAAGAATAATTACACCAGTACCTAAGGAAAGTACAGTACCACAAGTGATAACCATCTAAGGCAAATTTGCGTAGGTCGGGGTCCAATTTTGCATATAAAATCATACAGATTATGTTCAGTTGGGACTAGAGACTAAAGAAGGTAATGTATTAGGAAGAAAAATGTTTAATAAAATATTCAAAAGTACAAAAAATTAAATTACAGTGCGGTATTATGCGTTGATACAATGTAAACTGAACTTATTGTAACACGGGAGGGGTAATGAAATCTAACAATGTTGTCTGACTAGTCAAATTTTATTTCTTCTCATGTAAAATTTGCTCATAGCATGCCAATAGATTTTTTTATTCGCTGTTTCGCAACAGAGATGCACAGTTCATTGGGAACTACATTTTCTAAAATTTGTAACCTTTTTTCAGTTAACTGAAGCCTGCTGTGAAGTTTGTAACTGTCGTTTGATCTTCTGATTGAACTGGTTCTGAAGAACCAGGTTGTTCAGTTTTTGCTCTTGCTCATGCATTTCTATAAGCTCATCAGTTGTCAGCTCCTGACTGTCCATCCACCTCTAAATATTTTGGCAAGATAGCTGCTTCGATCATTCATGTTATTCAGTAGATCAGAATCTGGTGACGATTCCACCTTGGTTTCAGTGGTGAAAAGAAAAAACGGGGGGCAGCTTTTTCTAGATGTCATTTACAATTCTGTTAGTGAAATTTTATTCTGAAATTCTCATGGCATCCAAAACATTGAATTGCTTCCAAAGGTATTTCACAGGGAGTTTGTAATTTTGTCTCATAGCTTCATGCAGGTGCGCAAACAATTGTCTCATGTTGTAAGTTTTAAATTTTTAATTACTTCCTGATCAATCAGTTGAAGCAAGCTGGGTGTATTTTGTGTGAAAAATACAATTTTCACACGTAGCTCGAAATCAATTAGACCCTGTGTGTTGCAAATTAATAGCATCACTTCAAATAGGATTTGTTTTTATTGGCATTAACATTTGACTTCAGATATGAAGTGATGACTAAGGGAAGCTGTTACCTATGCTTAAGCATTTGACTTCCAAATCAAGGGCAACCCAGCTTAAGGTTATTTTTTTAAAGTTCTTGGATTTTCTGAGGTATAAAGTAAGTGAGGTTTTAATTTGCAATCACCAGCTCCATTCGTACCAACTATCACTGTCAGTCAATCTTTGGTGGCATGAAAGATGGAAAGGTTTCCTTATAATGTGTGATAAAAGTTCTTTTGGGCATCTTCCAGAACAGACCAGTTTCAGCTACATTGAAAATGGTTTGGCTTGTATAGCCACCTTCTCCTATCGTTACCCCAAATTTCTCTGGATAGTGTGACACAGTCTCTTTATCAGCAATTGCTGTCTCTCCACTTCTGCGATCCTTTGCTGATTACAACTTTTGAACTAGTGCATCAAAGTCTTTGACAGATGTTAAGTTTATATTCCAGAAATATGTTTTTCTTTTCTTGGTTGACACAAATGAAACAGTTCTGTTTCATATGGATGACATGGTTAGAACCTATCAGTCAAGCTAGCCCCATGGATCAAATGATTCCCCATGAAATGCATCTGAACCTGTCATAAACTAAACATAGTGTTGTCGGAATGAGGGAATAGAGGTGCACATTGCTCAGACAGACAAATCACATAACTCAGGATTTGTGCAAAACGAGGTAACAGAAGTCAGGGGATATTATGGTATAGAAAAGCAATAAATTACAAGGTAACAAAACAACATGATCTCATCACTTAAGTTTAATTATGCATGATTTTAATTTCTACGTTGTCCAGTCAATATGTAAAGATATAAATTAATGGCATCTCCTCTGTGTGGATGACAGTGATCCAGGAATGGTTGAAAGGTTTTGTATTACAATGTATCATTTGTTGTAAAATACATTATGACTGGTTTGCTTGGACAGTCCATGGGTGTACTGCTGGTCCACATTGTCCAACGGGCACAATATTTTGGCCATCAGACATGTCGTCATCTTTTAATGCACCGACGAACTTGGCTCCTGAGGGTAGAACACCCGTGGACTGTTGGAGCAAGAAATACGCCCAGAGAAACTGAAGACTCACATCATATACCCCTACGGAGAGGAGATGTATCGCAGCATGAAGAAATACGACAAGCTGTGACACCAAACGAGCCGTTTGCCAAGTGCTCCTGCTTTTCTAAAGAGATCTTGTGCTGATCAGGTTTTGCCAAACTTTGCTGAGGTACCGCATCACATCGATTCTGCAGCAACTAAGAGACTTATGAAGCATGCTAGCCTCTCCTTGGTTCGGGAGAGGGTACACTTTACCAGACGCAGCCTTGAGTACAACTCCCAGGAACAACTGGAACTACATCTACAACTAGCCAATCATTTTAATTCTGGTACCTGGGACTGGATTGATGGTGTTACCTGGGTGACCGACGATTCTGCACATAAGAAGGCCTCGGGATGTCAGATATCTAAATTCTCTTGTTTCTCTGACAAACCATCGCTGGAGGCCCCACACAAGCCGGTCATCAATCTCACGGATATTGAACTGACTGGGGATGCTGTCTCTGTTCTGGAGAAGGGACTTAATTTTGCCCCCACACTGAGCTTTAAGCCGGTAGCGGACACTGTCAGTATTTTTAGATTATATTAGATTTACTTCAGTTGAACTGGTTGCTGCGCAACTACCAATAGAAGCAGCTGAAGTACGTCGGGAAACCTACTGTGCTCTGACGAGAACTAAACCGATCAAGTCGAATATTACCAGCATTGAGAGGGCAGCCATTTGAGACCTGAGACAGAGTCCTGAGATTGTGTGTCTCACCGGCTGACATAGGCAATGCTACGGTTGTTCTTTCCCACAAGGACTACATTGAGAGGATGCAGAGCCTGCTAAGTGACGAATCTTACAGGAAGATCAACACTGACCCCACAAAGAAGGTAGAGAACAGGACTAGGGCTCTTCTCAAGGATGCAGATTTATCAGAGGATGTCGCCAAGAAATTGACACCTTAAGGACCTGTACTGCCAAGACTTTATGGACTCCCTAAAGTCCACAGAGAAGGGGTGGCATTATGCCTAATTGTCAGCAACATTAGGTCACGTACATATTTGCGGGCCAAATACCTGGCAGAATTACTAAGCCCTTATGTGGGTAAATGCCCTCATCACATTCGTAATTATGTGGAT
This sequence comes from Schistocerca americana, assembly GCF_021461395.2. Taxonomy (NCBI): domain Eukaryota; kingdom Metazoa; phylum Arthropoda; class Insecta; order Orthoptera; family Acrididae; genus Schistocerca; species Schistocerca americana. Next base: position 378,168,111 of record NC_060122.1, on the reverse strand, counting down.
TTCATAAAATGTCTAGACAACCAAATAGAGGCTGGGACACCACCATGCACGACAAGGAGGCATATGGGCAGTTCTGATTTTATTGGGTAGGATCCAGATGTTATGCATAGACGTAGTGCTATTGGATGTAATATATCTCTTCAATTTTGTTGCTTAACAAAGTTAAGATTTGGAGCCATTCTGTTATTATTCTTGTTTAGACTCTTTGTGGCAGCCTATATAGGCAACTGTATTGTTATTTCATGTCTTCTGGGGTAGGGAAGTTTCCAGAACTCCTGAGCATATGCAAATAGTGTCCAGTGGCGGTGGCCCTGTGAAGGTTTTTGATGGTGTTGGCTCCAGGACCAGCCATGGCTGGCCTCTAATAATTCCTCTGGTGGTGACAACATTGGAATCCCCAATGAGAACTGCAGATGACACCACATATGTGACTGGTGTGATGTATACTTTTCTTGGGTATACTGCTGATAAAAAGCTCCGGTTTACAGCAGGCTGGCTGTATTCAATTACTGTAATGTTTCAGTGATTGCCATACTCTTCTTCTATCATAATGTCAAGATATTGCTCCTTTATTCACATTCGAGGGCCACTGCATCTTCTATGGTTGGCAGGCAAGTTGGGGGAGGTAGAGAGGAGAGATTAGACCTGGGCTGAAGGCTGCATTTGAATCTTTGCATGGATACACACCTGCTGGGATTGCAACTCGACAAGTGGACAAAGGTGGGGTGGGGAGAGGAAGAGAGAAGTGGGATGCAGGAAGAGGATTTGGGGAAGGATAACTAACAGCTTGGAGGAAGGCAGCAGATTTGCTGGCTAGAATTGTAGGAAGTAAGCATGGCAGGTGTATGGGCTAGGCATGTGAATCACAGGTTCTGGAACCAGTGATGTGCGGCACACGGCGAAGGAGAGTTGTAGGTATCAATTAGACAGGGGTGACAGCACAGTTGAAGAGGAAACTATTTGATAGAGAGTGTGTGGCCAGATAGTGGAGATTGGGGCTAGAAGGGTTATGGGAGTGAAGGATGTGTTGCAAGAATAACTGCTGTCTGCATAGTTCAGAAAATCTGGTGGTGGAGGGAACGATCCAGATGACATGGGTTGTAAAGCAGCCATTTAACTCGAGCATGTTGTGCTTAGCTGTATGTTGTACCAACTGGGTGTTAGCTTTGTACTTGGCCACAGTTTAGTGGTGGCAATTCATTCTGGTGGATAGCTCATTGGTTGGTGTGCTGAAATAAAAAGCTGTTTAGTGTTTGCAGTGGAGTTGTTATATGCTTTCAAAGGTGAGATAGGATAAGCCTATGGCAGTACTGCAGTAGGAAGTGCTGGATGGGTGGATCATGCAGGTCTTGCTCCTTGGTATTCTGCAACATGTGACCCATGTGGCAAGGAGTTGGGAACAGGAGTGGCATAAGGATGGATCAGGGTGTTGTATAAGTTGAGTGGACAACAGAATAAAGGATCTTTGGGTAGGATATCCCTCATTTCTGGGCATGTTGATAGATAATCAAAGACGTGTGGAAGGAAATGATCCAGTTGCTACTGTCCATAGCGATATTTGATGATGAGGAGGGTGCTTCTTTGTAGCTGAATCTTGTGTGTGTGTATGTGGGGGGGAGAGGATTTGGGATGTGTGAGGATTTTACATGGTAACTTGGTGGACTAGGTTTGGGAGGTAATGTCTGTCTGTGAAGGCCTTTGTGGGACCTTCAGGATACTGCAGATACGTCATCCACAGGTGGCTAGACTATACGATAGTGAATTTTTGATGTGGAAGGAGTGACAGCTATCAGAATGCAAGTACTGGTGGTGGTTAGTGTGTTTAATATGGACAGAGGTGTGGATGGGGCCATCAGAGAAGTGGAGGTCAATGCCCAGGAAAATGACATGTTGGATTGAGGAGGACCACGTGAAGCAACTGGGAGAGAAGGTGTTGAGATTGTGGGAAAATTAGGATAGTGGTGTCTTGCCCCTGAGCTCAGATCATGAAGGTATGACGAATGAACATGAACCAGACATGGGGTTTGGGTTTTGGGAGGCTCAGAAACATTCATTGAGATGGCCCATAAAAAAGGTGACATAGGAGGGACGCACGGCTGTGCTGAAGATTTATTTATATGCCTTCCCATCAAAGGAGGAGTCGTTAGTGTGAGGTTATAGTTGGTAAGGTACATGAGAAATGAGGTAGCAGGTTTCTATAAGGCCATGGGCATGAGGGATGCTGGTTTATAAGGAGCTGGCATCAACAGTGATAAGGTATCCTGGTGATAAATGGGTGAGGATGGTGGAGAGTTGTTGAAGAGCATGGCTACTATCTTTGATGTGAGAGACTAGGCTTTGAGCAGTTGGTTGGTGGTGTTGGTCAACAAGAGTGAAAATTCTTTTAGTAGGAACTAGGATTGTTGGATTTATAGATTTTGGGGAATTCATAGAAGGTGGGTATGCAGGGTGTCATTGGAGTGAAGAGAAAGGTGTACTGGAAGCAAGGTTCTGGGATGGGCCTAAGGAGTTCAGTAGTGATTGGAGGTTATATTTTATGTATGGGGTGGGATTCCTATGGCAGCACTAGTTAGTGGAGGAGCCAGACAGTTGGCAGAAGTGTTCTGTCAGATTGTCACTGTGATTCATCACAACAGTGGTGGAACATTTGTTTACAGGGAGGATGATTAGGGCAGGATCAGTTATGAGGTTGTGAATGGCTGTCTTTTCTTCTGTTAGAGATTCGTGTTCTTGGAGAGGTACATTGGGGGAAGAATGATCAGGCCACGTGGAAGGCAAGGAAAGGGTTGGTTAAGTAGGAGGGGGGAGGGCCTTGGTTGGTTGGTGGTATAAACTGGAAGAGGCAAAGTTTAGTGTTGGAATTAGGTATGTTTTGGTTGGAGGGATTGGTAGCAAAGATGTGTTTCAACTTTAAGGGATTGGGAGAAGAGAGAGTAGAGCTTTGTAGATCTTTTTCAAGTCCAACATGGTTAAACTTGTGTGTGTGTTGGGTGGGGGGGGGGGGGGCAGGGGGGGGGAAAGCTGCAAGTGAGGAGCTTTTATAGGATTGAAACTTCTGTAGGATTGGAGATTTTGGAATGGTCAACAATGTTTTGTTTTTGTTTGGGTTCTGGATTTTGTACAGTGTCGGAGGAAGTTTTGGAGCATGGGGTAAATTGAAGAGGTCAGCTAGGCAGTGCCTGGGTGCTATGAAGGATTGCGGGGGGATTCTTGTGGTTAGCATAGGTGTTGATGGGTAGTGTTGCTCCAAGGTGGGAGAAGTATGTCAGAAGGTTGTATAGTTTACAGAGCTAGTGTCCGCAATGCTCTTCAAGATATTGGAGGGCAAGAGTTTCAATTTTGGAGATGTTTATGTTGTTAGGCTTGCAAAGTAACAATATCTTGTGGAGAGAGCATAGACAGTTCTGGGAGAGATGTTTCTCTGCAGTATCAAATTTGTGAGGGATAGGGACTAGTGGAATGTGAAAAGATTAAGGTGGTTGTGAAAGGAGGGGTGGGATGTAGAAAATGGATTTTTGAGAAATGAAAAGTCTGGAAGAATTTATGATGAGGGCAGTAGGATAGTTCTGGGTTGTGGGGCTATTTAACTGCATGTAAGTTATCGTCACGCACAACAAATAAAACACACACAATTCCAGTGAGAGCAATGTGTGAATAGGGATGGGTCAATTTGGAGATAAAATGTAGAGTTTTGTTGTGAGGATTGTGTTTTATCTGTGATTTGATTGATGTGTGGTTCATAGAATAGCACGTGATGTAGTCGAAATGGATGTTACCGGTGCCACAAGCTGTCACAAAAGTCATGTGTGACCACATTTTTCAGGGCCAGTGATGCATGTGTGTAATAAAGGTGAGAAGAAAACCGTAGGAAAACATGTGAACATTTAGGAACACATGCGAACACAGTATGGGAGAGACAAAGTAGACATAAATTACGAGGACATACTGAGGGGAGGACAGTATGAGGTTTATAATGGAAGGGAGCCACTAAACAGTATAAATATAGTAATAAAAGTTCTGACCGAATGTAAGTAATTTATGACTAGGGGAGACCACAGACAAAAACATGAAATATTGAGTCTTTAACAGCTGCACACAAAGAGAAAAAAAACTCTCTCTCTCTCTCTCTCTCTCTCTCTCTCTAACACACACACAACACAACACAACACACACTTGTGCCCCTACATTGTGTTGGCTGGAAACAGAGTGCCAGGAATGCGTTTCAGCAGGTGGTCTAGGATGTATGGGGATAGTGGTAGCAGAGGGGGAGGCTAATGGACAGGCACTACCCCCCTCCACCCAAAAATAGCCCAAAATCTGATTTCCTGTATCGTTTCATCACATAGCATTGTGCTGGAGCAGAACAGTGAACCATATTCTTCTCCTGAGCTTTGATTATCCATTCTCATGGCTGGAAATGAGGGACATCCTACCCAAGATCCTTTCCACCCTCCTAAAGTGGTATTTCAACACCCACACAATATATAAATCATCTTGGTTCATCGCTATGCCACTCTCGTCCCCAATCCCTAGCCAAATATTTGTATCCTGGCGAAGGACCTGGTGCCAGATGTGGCCAATCCATCAACACAGCCCCTTCTTCTCCAGTCCTGTCGTGTGTATGTGTGTGTGTGTTGTGTGTGTGTGTTGTGTGTTGTGTGTTTGTGTGTTTGTGTTAGTACTGTAGGTTGTCAACAGAGTTATCCAGAAAGCTAGCAAGTTTCCTTTCTCTTTTGTGTGTGGTTTTCGACAACTCAACACTTCTGCTCTTTGGCAAGTGGTCTCCTTTACTCCTAAATTATAGAAATATAAGCATTGTACTGAAGCTCATAGCAAATTCTGTTTCTATGATAAATATTGCCTTCCTAGTTTGTATCCAGTTTTATACTGTTCTGATATCAGTATATATTCTGCATCATAGTTATTCCTTGTTCACATTTTTCACATATTGTAGTAATCTGTGGGAGACAGTTACATTCTGCATTTGTTTTATTTGTGTGGTTCTGTCATAGCCATTGTAGGTTGACATTTACGTTCTTTGTGACATTTGAATGGATTATTGCTGTCGTAATGCAAGCTGAAGCATAAAACATTTGAAGAAAACAAGGTTGTCCACCACACATCTATAACACACTAAAAACACACAGTCATAAAAGCATGTAGTCATACAAGAAGGCTTAACTAACTATCAAATATCAGTTATTAGCTACTGAAATACTTTTTGGAGGTAATCCAACATCGAGAGGAAGTGCTACAATTCCAACAGTAATACGTTAGTGGGATATTACATAGATGTCTGAGTATATAATCCAATGCTATATGTGGAAAATATGTTAAATAAGGGAAAGGTAACCACTTGCCAACAGGCTGTTTGTGTGTGGCACACAGAAACATGTAATAGAAAACAGTTAACATTAGCTTTCAAGCTCTTGCCCTTTTTCTAGTAAGAATACACACATACATCCATATAGTTTGTTTGTGTGGTATGTTTGTGGTTGCCTTTCCTTTATTTCACACATTTTTCCACCCAGGAATTTCTATCCTTGTGACACTGTGTTTCATGTATTTATATTTTGCCATTAGTAGTGACTGTTTTTCTTTTCTTGTATACTTCTCAAAAAATTATTATTTACAAAAAGAAAATATTTATTTACTTTCAGGCAAAAAACTGAAGTGCCCATTTTGTGAGCGTCTGTATGGCTATGAAACGAACTTGCGGGCACACATTCGGCAGCGTCACCAGGGTATACGGGTTCCATGTCCATTCTGCAGCCGCACCTTCACCCGCAACAATACAGTTCGTCGTCACATTGCCCGTGAGCACAAAACAGAATATAGCTTGAAAGTGTTCCAGCAAGCTCAAGTCCATAATCACAACAACCAGTAAACTCAAGCCAATCAACAGTAACAGAAATACCTCAAACGATCTTATACATAAATATATTATTGATATATACAAATCTATATATATAGATATATATATATTATTAAATGAAAAATGTTATATTGTTTAAGGAAATGTAAAACAGTGTACTGTTAACTGTTAACAGATCTTTCTTTTTTTTTTCTTTTTTTTTTCTCTCTTTATTTCTTCAGAATTCTTTCTTCTCACTGACATATATCTGATGACTAATTGGCTCTCTTTGACACAAGAACACAAAATTTTGTTATTGCAAATGACTTTTGGTTGCAACTGCAAACATATTTGACAGAAAGGGCTTTATGAACTTCATTGCTGTCCTCATCTCGTTGCCCAAAGGCAGCAGTTTATCTACAATGGTGCCTCACTGATAAGCTACAAAATGAGAATTTTTGAATTGCAGTTGGTGGTAAATTGTGTTCTGCTTTGAAGTGTGCATTTGAACTTCAAATAATAGTTTGATTTTGTATTTGTACATTTAATACAGTTAAAATCTTATCAAACCTCTTCTAGGGGTGATGATAAAACTGTTGCCCTCCATAACTTGTGGTTTGCAATTTTATTACCAACTTGCATTGCTTGTACATACTAAAAACTTGTTCAGTTGCATCCTGAACATCTTGCTTCCAGTGGGCTTAAAGACCACAAGAGAGTTATGTTTAAGATACACTGAGCAATTTAAAGTTGTACACATTATTTTGTTATGATATTCCGTCATTTAAAACAGAAATTATTGCCATTTTCCTGTTAGATAACTAGTCATTGAAATGTGCAACCTCACATCTTTTACATCTCAGGAATCAGTAGTAAATGAAGATATTTTTATTTATCAGGCCCCATTCAGATGGGTTATCAGGGACAGTAAAATATCTAGTGCCAAATCACCGCTATACACAATGTATAAAGTATTTTATTTTTTAAAGAATCTTTAGGAATTTTGAATATGAGCTTATTATTGGAGTACACCCAGTAGAAGGAAGTCAGCTTACGTTGCAGTTGTAGCTTAGTTCACACAGCACTTCAGCAATGCTAAATTATTATGTCTTTCTGTCCTCACACCAGTCTATTTCTTAATGATTATTTGACCTCTTCTCATCCTGTTTCTTTAAGATATTCTATATACACACAATATTTATATTCATGTTTACTGTTCGCTCCTAGTCAATGTTTTCCTGTAGTGTATAGATGTTTGTCAGTAATTTGGTCATAACATTATTTGTACACAGTTTATAGATTCCAGTTTACATACAAGAATAATGTGCATATTCATATATATCCATTGTTATTAATCTGTACAGTGTTTGACAGATCTGAAATGATACATTTCATGACAGTTTTTACAGAACTCAGGATCAAGCATCACAAGAATGCAAAAACTGTTATTTTATACAGCTATTTTAAATACTGCATTTTCTAGGAGGTACTTTTTACCGATGTCCTTATATTTTTCCTATTTGAGGAGAAAGCCATTGCTTGATTTACAGTCATGTTCTTGTTTGATAGGTTTTCCCTATGCAATCTCAGGTAGTTGGCATTTTAAATGTCACAAGTGTAGGATCGTAGCAACTTTTTATTTGTTCTTTTTTGTGAATGTGTAAATTTTGAACTTGTAGAAACTATAAGACGTAGTTTTATTTCTTGGTGATTTTTGTTGTTTGTAATGAAACTATGTTGTTACAGTTGGAAAGTGCAAGAAAAGTGATTTCAGAGTTGTACAAGTGAAAGTAATGTGTGTACCGATCATCATAACACAGCAGTCAAGATAGCACCTAAGCAGATGTTATAGCTGCAAACAGTGTGAGAGATATGGGAGTGAATGCTTGGAGATGTGTGAAATAGTCTATCTCGATTTTTGTGTTTATGTAATATAAGATCTATATTATTACATTGTTGAAATAGAGTGTTAACAGTACAGAGACCAGTAGTCTGTGGTCTTCCTCATTAAAGTGTATTTTGCGTGCACCTTGTCATCTGTGGTGCAAAGGAGTGTACAATAGAAATCACATTGTTATTTACACCATATCCAAACCTCTGTTGAGCAGAGAAAAATCAGGCATAGTGTCATATTCTTTACTGCATAGTTTTGTGCATGTGGGGATGGAAATTGGCTTGTGGGCTCTTTCTCACTTGTTTTTCATTGTTGATAAATTTTTATGTTTGAAGCAATTGACAATGCCTTTTAGATTTTATGTGTTTTGGTGCTTTTAATCATGGGCTATGGTTATTGGTTTAAGTAACAGAATTTAGATTTTAATGTTGATTGTTTTTATGGAAGTCTTATTTCTGTATTTATTTACTAACATTTTACAGAAAAATTTATTATTGGCCCTTTTTTATATGTAAGAAATTTGTTTGATGCACTATGTGCTTTGTGATGAAACGGGTAAATCAAATTACTGGCAACTCTTCTTTACTAAGCAGGAGTAATAACTTGCATTTGTATTACAGCAGTGTATTACATTTGCAATGTTGCAAGTATTAATGCTAACCTTTCTGACGGGTATCTGTGAGTTGAATTGTGGTGAAATATTGTTTCCTTGGATTGACCTAGAAGATGAATTGGAATACAAGGTTTCAAATTACTAAGTATTTCATCTTTAAACTGGATGTAACATTACTGTACACCCAGTTCCATGCTCACATGCCCACAGTTTTCTAAATAGTCATGTATATAATAAATGGTCCTTTCTCCTTATTTATGGGAAGTGGGAAATTGTTATGACCATTCCGTCTCATTTAATAGCTGCAATCCACAGTAAAATAGATATGTTTTGTGATGCTGGGTTCAAGTTCTTTCATCCTTGAACTGTCACTACATTTTTAAGCAGGGTCAGCAGAGAACTGAAGATAGTGAATGATTGGTTGAGGCTTTGTCGGTTACTTACCCAAATTCTTTGGGAAAAGGACACTGTTACAGAATTCATGATTAGATGTGCTTTGATTCGTTAACTGTAGAATAACACAACAGAAAACAATCTCAGGAATTCATTTCAGGGATTTAATGTTTCACATAATTGTGTATTTTATGTGTTTTAATAATATTTTATATGAATGTCACTGCTGTCTGTGCAAGTGAACTTGTTGCAGTTGCAGTACACATTTCATTTGAAGTACAAATTTTTAGAAACAAATTTGGTATTGTGTTAAACAAATGTTCAATGTGCTTTGTAGTAAATGCACAGATTTTATTATTTTGGCAATTGTCATAATGTAGTTTTGTAGGCAGTAATACACAAAGTGATATAAAATATTTAGTTGTGTAATGCTAGTGTACGAAAAGTATTTCACAGCTTTCTCAATTAATGTATTCATTTTTAGAGCCAATAGTTTAAATAATGCATCACTTTTTTGAATTTAAGATGATTCCACAAACACTTGGTCTTACTAGTTTACTTTACCTAATATAATCTCAGGGCACAGCTGAACTAGATGCAATAGCACAAAGCTACCTACCTCACTTTAATACATATTCTTGGGTATTGCATCTGGTTCTCTGTCAAGAGCTCCATTAATGACAGAAAATTTCTACATGCCATGCATTATTGCATTAAAACAATTGTACTAATCACAATCCTCCTTGTACTGTTGATATTCCTTTGAAATGTTCTGTATCATTCTGAATCTCCAGTTATTATGAACACTCATCATATATGTGTACATTTCTTTCTTGAGACTGTCACAACTGGAACTCAGGTAATTTTCAGGCATTATATATTTGTACATGTGTGAGAAGTTACTGTCTCAGACATACCATGCTACCTCAATTTACATTTAATATAGTATTACACATTACCTCAGACTAGTATTTATAATGACATTTTGATATCCTCAGATGGTTTAATGCAGATGTTTTGTAGCACAGAAACTTAACGTCCATTGGGTCCAATGAACAGGAGTTTGTGGAATCTCTGTATTTTTTTAACTTGTATTCTTTTTATCTTCTAGATTGTGGTTGTTGCTCCACATTTGTTAGATACGTACATTACTGGCTGGGTTTTGTTCCTTGAAAGTACAAATTCCTTTTGAAAACTATCCAGCTCATTACAGAGTAACTATTGCTAACACGGTATCACATTTTGCAGTTTTCACCACAATTTGACAATGTTCCGGTGCTATTGTTACTGCCAGAGTTTGGAAAGGTTACATTGCAGGTTGCATCTAATGCACTCTGGTTTCATATCTCCAAACTTTCTCATATATTGCTTACTTCCTATATCACCCCCGTTTCTCGAGCTGCCTGGCAGGTAATTGTCTTATTTATTGCAAAAGAAAATATACACAGAATACAAAAGAAATGTAAACTATATATAATATTAAGGCAGATATTAATGTCTGTGAACAAGTACAAGATAACTGCTGTACAAATTAAGCAAACATTTAATGTAATATGTGTGTGTGTGTGTGTGTGTGTGTGTGTGTGTGTTTACAGCACACACTCATGCTTAGCATGTGTGTGTCTGTGTCTGTCTGTCTGTCTGTCTGTGTGTGCGTGTGTGTGTGTGTGTGTGTGTGTGTGTGTGTGTGTGTAGAGAGAGAGAGAGAGAAAATTTGATTTTTTAATAGAGGTGTGGCTGCTGATATTTTACTGGTGGGCTACAAATTGCATATTTGTTTATAAATTTCATTTGTTCTCCATGTGTGTTGATATAAATTTACACTTTGGATTTTTATATGAAAATTCTTTTGAAAAGTACATACTAAAATAACCTTGTCATAGTCCTGGAAAACAAAAAACTAAACGGGTAAGTAGTCCTCACCAGTTGCTGTAAATCCACATTTATGAATATATATATATATAAATAATGTAGTTTTTCACACTTGGCACCAATGTTGATGGTTGATAGTGAGTGTTCAGCTGTGGAAGGCCACTAGGAATTATCTGCAGTATTCATGACATGGATATTATTGTAGGTGGCCACTAGGTCATATGTACAGTAATGGCTTCAAAGGAGTCGTTAGCTTTGTAAATAAGAGTCTTTTTCCCGAAGAGATTTTTTAAATCGCTCAAAAAAAGTGGTGTTGCTGCACCTTAATTTGTGGCGTGGTATGTGGAAAAATGATGCTGGTCCTGTGATTGTGGGGGACTTGCATGTCTGTCCCATCCACCTTGTTGTGTGCTATTAAATAATGTGTGGTAAGAAGTGTGTGTGTGTGTGTGTGTGTGTGTGTGTGTGTGTGCGTGTGTGTGCGTACACCCATGCCAGTATGAAAAACAGATGATTTTTTTATAGGCAATGATAACTCTCTCTTCTGTGTGTGTGTGTGTGTGTGTGCGTGCATTTGCATATTTGCAACAGACACAGGTAATGAATGAAAATAAAATAAAAAAAAAACTATATGTGGGGAGTGAAACCCAGTCATCATTGTCAATGTATCTTCAGTGATTTTTTTATACCAGTGACCTTAGTTTCAGATGTAATATATGTAATTGTTTTTATTATTATTTGATGTTTATTTTATTGGGTAATATCTGTTGTACAGTCATAAATATAGAGCTGTGCATAGTTGTAAGAAAATTAAAAAAAATATGTGTGTACATGTATAGTTAAACAAATTATCAGTAATGGAATGTGAATTATATTAACTGGATCTATGTGATTGTTGATTTTAAGCCTATTGAAACCAAAATTTGTTATGTATGGAAATGCTTGTATTACCCAGTCTTTTTTTTATATACAAAAAAAGAAACAGGAAATTATTTCAGGGGGTGTGATACACACTCCTTCTCATCAGTGTTGCATCTTATTACTTGCTCTTAGGTTCAATCCAGTGTTCAGAAATTTTGTACATTGCTTTCAGATTTGAAATATAGTGAAATTTGTAACAGCTATAAAATTAAGTGCATTGTATAATCTATGTGAAAATAGGTGTAAAAAATAAGCATTTTCTTTGATATGTTACAACTTCAAAAAACTTCTATGCTCGGGTTGTTTGTGTCTTTCATGTTGGATATGTTAAAAAAATATTTGCCATGTATATTGAACATTTTAAATGTCGTCATGTTTCGATGTCTTGTCTTTGCTAATGAAGAAAAATCAAATGAATTATTAATATGGACAAAGTATATTACAATAGTCTTGAGAGTTGCACAACTTCACACACTTGTAATTATCTGCTGCACCAAATTTTTAGTTTTGAAAGTGATTGTGACACCATAAAACATATAGTTTGTTTATCCAACAAAATTACTCTAGATATTTACTTGTTCATTGTGGATTAGATACAGAACTTTGCATGAAAAATTAAAAGTATTGTGAAGTGTTCTAGGTGTACACACAGCAGACAACATGCTGTTGCCAAATATTGTTTGTAATCACATCATCCACAGTGCTGATTAGTGCACGTGTGTGTGTATGTGTATGTGTTTTAATTTTTGGTACCATATTCCAAACAAATATTTTGTATTTGTAAACATTGTGATGTTGCTCCTTCTCATGTTTTCATTCTTGCTGTCATTTAAATGAGATTGAACAATCATCATTCTGCTATATTACCTTCAGTAACCAAGAATGTCACACAAAAATAATGCTCAGAAAAGAATTTCCTGCAAGGAATTTCATCAGTGTGTGAATGGGTGCCATTGGTAATGTTTTGCTTCATTAGCAATGCAACTGAATTTGCCTGTTAGACACTTGATGTTTTATGTTACTCAATAGTGTGTCATCCTACTTTATTAATGCAAGTTCATGTACACCTTAGCAGGCACATCAGATGAAATAAAAAAAAAAAAATTTGGTATGTGTTTGGCAGAAAAGTTGTCATCGCCTAACATTGATTCTGATGGGTGCCTTATAGGTATGATTGGCACATTAATTTACCTATAAAAACTGGTGCCATGTACAAATTTACATTACAGTTTCTCCTGTAATGTACCACTTATTTTTTGGATCTCCCTACTAGAAATTAAATATTAACTTGCAGGTGACATAAAATTGCATTATTATGTGGAATGTGGATAGTTATTGTTTTTGTCTGTAATGTGTATTGGATATTTACAAAAAATTGCATTAATGTTTGATGGTATTCAAATATGTGTATTGAGAAACTTTATTATAATATATGTGAACACAAATAAATAAAGAACATGGATTTTTCGGTATATGTATCCATAGTTTAAATGAGTATGCACCTGTACATGAAATAATTTCTTGTACCAAATTTAACCATTTTTAACATTTAACAAACATACCATTTTTCTCAGGGTGTAGGTGTGAATAAAAGTCTGTGAAATATTTGTGACTACAACAAAAATAAAGCACAGTTCGGTTTGCTATGTGACTAAATGAATCCTTTGTCATGTTATGATAAGATATTTTTTCTTTAATTTTAAAAGTTCCTTAAAAATCACTGGACGGTTGACTAGTTTCAGTTCTTGTGTCCTTTGCAAATTATGCTGCAGTATCAAACTAAATTACATATTCCAATGATACAACAGGACATAATGAAGCCTTTCATTCACACCTCTGTCTTAATACATTTTAAGCTTCTGAGAGCAGTTTTCCTGACTGCAGTCCACAGAGAGTAATTTTTTATGATTATCATGACATGAGTTATCATTATGACTATGTAAATAATGATAAAGTTATATGTTTATTTGATGTATGTATTAAATCAACACTAAAATGTTCTACTGTTGTTAAAATTGTATGTTAAATTTTGTTTATTTGTACTAAGTTGTTCATTGTTCTGTGTGGTATTAGAGTACCTGTTGCTGTATTATCTTGCTACAATGTGTGAAATGGTACAGCAACATTACTTTTTTTCTTTATTTGTCATCATGATGTATTGATTATTAATCACAGGAAAATTATATTCATCTTGGTGCCTGAAGCTAGTAAAATTATAGTGTAAATTTGATCATTTTCAGTCAAACTAAGTTTGATAAAAAACTGGTACTGCCACATAACTATTAAAAAATGTTACATTGTAGTTATGGAAGCTCTTGAATGTTTCTGCTAGTAGGCATGATACTGCACGCTTTCAGGTGTTCTCATTGTGTAGTCGTAATAGGAGAACATTGTAAGTGTGTTGTATTCTTGAGGAACAGTAGTTCACAGGTCTGTAATTGAAGGCACAGTTCAATTGCTGACATTAAAGGCTTTACATGAACCTCAGAAACTGAATCGATTTATATTTGAAATGGATATGTTAGTTTGGTTTTGCCACACCTTTTGCCCCACAGCATTATTAAATCAAACATTAATTTTTACCTTTGCAGTTAACAACTTGCATTTTAACCAATGAAATCGTCTCTGTATAGGGGATGTCTATTTCCTACAATTTAACGCTATTTCCATTCACATAGCAGGTTTGTTTACGTATTTATTTATTGAATCCATCTCTCCCGCCCCCCCCCCCCCCTGCCCAACCCTCCCTCCCCCACTTGTAATGGAATTATAAATGATGAGACATAATGCATTATAATTAACATTAACTGTATCACATTTGGTATCAGTGTGAGAATGAGTTACAGTCCATTTCCCCTAGAAGACAAATTTGATTAAGTTTTTGACCTGCACAGTCTGCATATCTAGCAATTGACTTGTACCTTTTCAAGTACTCCCTTATGCTCTGAATGTGCTCAAAAAGTGGACTGCTTAGTTGTCAGAACCAAGCTTGGTAATGACCTACAAAATACTGAACAAATATTTCAATGTTGATATGAAATTTATTTTTAAAAATAAAGCAATTATTCTTAAAGTGTGTTTGGATGTAAAAGTTTTTGAAATTTTGATGTACCATAAATGGGCTCATTATCCATTAACCAGAATATTTTAATACAAAGTTTCCTGAAGATTAGTGATGGACTAGAACTGCCAAAGCTACTTTTTGTAACTTCTAGTTACTTTACCTTGTATTGAGGTGAATGTTTCTGGTAAAGAAATTGAAGTATTCTAGGCGTAAGCCATAGTTGAGCTGAATATTCTTCTTGGAGAAGGTGGATAATGAAGTCCCATTCTACATATGTGACTTAATTACTTTAAAATTAGTGTTATTGGCAAGTAGGTGTTAGTTTTCGGTATATTCTAAAATTCATTCATGTTGAAATTCCACAAATTAATTGTTCAAAAAAAAAAAAAAAAAAAAGAAACAGAAAATTGAGCCATACATTTATACTGCATCTCACAACATATTATTTTTCTTTTACACTTCTTTGTTGTGCAATTTTCTTGCAGCACTTTAATTTCTTGATGACTGACCACATTTAAATGTTTCAAAGGGCTGCTTGCTCCTCAAAATACCTGAACTGCATGTGCAACATAAAATGTGATCCAGTAGCTGAAGTGGCTTGTGCATAGTGGGTGGAAATTATTCTAATTTTCTGTGATCTTCCGTTACATATACATCATATGTTGTATATTTGCAATCACACACCCTCCCTGTCAGAAAGGTCTGCTGTCTCCCAACACATCTTTACACATACATTAATGTCAAATTAACTGTGACTCACAAAAGTATACCTGCACACATTCAATCATTAGTTACATGATGCATCTTAAGTTCCATTATAAAATTGTATAAGTGGTGCGCTGTGAAATGTGTATTCTTTTTAATTGTCTTAATTATCAGAAGAAATATGTTTCAGTTGTTGAAACTTACTCTTGTACAGCAGGTTGTTTTCTCACTTTTGGGACATTTATCCTCAGTAAATATGCAATAATTTTTGCACATGACAAATACTCCTTTTTAAAGTCTTTGAGAGGGCTGCAGTGAAGTCTACTTACTATCTGTATCCTACTGGAATTATTATATCAGGTTCTTGTCATATTGCGCACTTCCTCACTTTTGAAAACAAAATATGAGGAAGATGCATTGTTCCCAAAACTCGTAATTGTGTAAGACTTCAGATATTGCGCTCCTCATTAATATCAGCCAGCCTCAAACTTATTCTGTACATTGAAAATTCTCAAATTGAGAGAGTGGTGGTGATATTCCTTTTCAGTAAAAGAGGGGAGTGCAATATAGCCTTCTGGGAGCTTAATTTTAACTATTGAGGCATTAAATGTGGTCAGTGTTGTTAATGTTTGATGACAGCTATACACAATTGTTATTTGTGTAAAAGGGGAAGGAAGCAAAAACAGATATGCATGTTCATTGAAAGAGTTTTTTGCTGAGATTTGGTACTGAGTTTTCGACGATTGTTTCAGGTTTGCAATGATCATGCCTTGAATCATTTAATGGTATGTAATTTGCACGAGATGTAATAATAATTACTGTAAAATGAAAAAATGAGTGTTTTAGTTAATTTGAAAGTATTTACAGATTACTAATAAACGTCTGTTGCTAATTGTATAAATATTTCCTTTTGTTTCCATGCTACACACTGCCATTTATTTTAAATCTACCTCAGTCCATCAGACATTGTCAAACAGAGTCATTTATCAAATTATTATGTAACACAAATAAATATTTTCTGCCACTTTGGTTTTTATTTTTATTTATGGTTATTAACCTACTCAAAAGGAAATCATGAAAACAATTCAATAGATATTTCCTTAATTTAATTGTGTTATGTATTTATTCACCACTGTAGTTAAACTAATTAGTTTCTGAACTGTGTATTTTTAATTTTCTGTGTGAAGGCAACTGATTTTTTATAAAAATGCAGAAAGCAGTGTCAAGAACCAACTTCTTGTTT
Source organism: Schistocerca americana (assembly GCF_021461395.2). Classification (NCBI taxonomy): domain Eukaryota; kingdom Metazoa; phylum Arthropoda; class Insecta; order Orthoptera; family Acrididae; genus Schistocerca; species Schistocerca americana. The sequence goes on along the minus strand of NC_060122.1, from coordinate 378,151,552 downwards.
TCTCTTAAAGAAGACGGAAACTGATTATACAGCAAGTGGGTTGGCAAACAGAATTAAAGAAAGGCACAAATAATGAATGAAAAATTTATAAGATGTAAAGTGCATATAAGGTAAAATCATCTTCTTTCTTAATTACTGACAATGCTTGAAATATTAAACTATTACCTTTGCTTGTTCATAAGTTACTTCAGTTAATTATTGATGCATAAGTTTACAAAAAATTGTAGAAATAAGACTATTACTAATATTTGCAAATGCACCGAGTTCTGTGTGCTGTTAGATGTGGGGAGTGGGAGATAGGGTAATTTTTGTAAGATTAAATTTTCTGAAATGAATGGAGGAGGGAGGGGAGGTGAACACAAAGACATTGTTTGAAGAAGTGGTATAGAAGCAACAAATTAGGGATATTTTTGCTAAACAGTCTAGGTTAGATGTTCTTGCGGGTGATAGTGTTTCACAAAACTGACAACTCTCGTGTTCAAATTGAACTATGTTTTTGATCAATAATGGATGAATAAAAATTGTCAGACGTAGGAAATGAGTTTTTGCCAGCAATGATGTCAGTGCACTTGTATCACTCCATGACATTTTTGAAGTAGCATGTCTTCCTCATCGCTGAAAAAAAGGAAAAATCTGTCTATTGCTGTCTACGTTAGCTGTAATCGAGCGAAACATATCAGAGTGAACAGAATGCATGTTTGTACTGCACAGTTTTATTATGCCAGGGAGTTTCACATCCTCAAACACTCACATAGGTGAAGAAATATCTATTTTTAGTTGAAAGTGTAGAGGAGACAACGCAAACAAGACAATAGGGCTAAAGATGGATCATTCCAAAAGCCATCAATATAGCCAACAGTTACCAGAGGCTACATTTAAAACTGAATTATTTAGATGCACAAATCTGGAGAAACAATTTTCAAAGTGACTAAACTGCAGACGTCATTCTAAGCAAAAATGCTTTGTGGATTTCACCAAACATTTCCTTTCTTCAAAATCCAAAGATCTTTATGCAATGGATAAAAACATTGAATTCTCAATACTTTGTTGTGCCGACTAAAAAAAGGAAATGGAGTGAAAGTTCATTAATATGAATCCTCAAAGATATCTATCTTGCTGTGGTAATGGGAAGTTGTATGCAATAAATAATGGAAGGAGTATAGGTAACAACACGCCTTATTAATAGGTTACAAGAGTGATGAGACAGCGATATGGATGTACGAGACTCACTCCAAAAGAAATGCACACTATTTTTTTAAAAGATCCATCTTTTATTCTACATGTTTGAAAGTTTTACAGTGTGTAGATTCATCCTTTAGGAACAATATTTTCATTTCTCCACATACTTTCCACCCCTCTCAACTGCCTTACGCCATCTTGGAACCAGTGCCTGTATACCCGCACCGTAAAATTTTGTACCAACCTGTTGGAGCCACTGTTTGGCAGCGTGCACAAGGGAGTCATCATCTTCAAACCTTATTCCACGAAGAGAGTCTTTCAGTTTCCCAAAGGTCAGGACTGTAAGGCAGGTGTTTCAGTGTTGTCCATCCGAGTTTTATGATCACTTCCATGGTTTTTTGACTGACATGTGGCTGTGCATTGTCGTGCAACAGCAAAATATCCTGCTTTTGCCGATGTGGTTGAACGCAACTCAGTCGAGCTTGAAGTTTCTTCAGTGTCATCACATATGCATCAGAATTTATGGTGGTTCCACTTGGCATGATGTCCACAAGCAAGAGTCCTTCAGAATCGAAAAACACCACAGCCTTAACTATTCCAGCAGAAGGTGTGGTTTTGAATTTTTTTTCTTGGGTGAATTTGCATGATGCCACTCCATTGATTGCCTCTTCGTCTCTGGTGAAAAATGGTGGAGCCACGTTTCTTCACCTGTCACAATTCTTCCGAGAAATTCATCTCCACCATTCTCGTACTGTTCCAAAAGTACGCTGCATACCATTTTTCTTGTTTCTTTGTGAGCCACTGTCAACATCCTGGGAACCCACCTGGCACAAACCTTTTTTAACGCCAACACTTTCAGTATTCTGCAAACACTTCCTTCCCCCCATCCCAATGTAGTGTGACAATTCGTTCACTGTGATACGTCTGTCAGCAGTCACCAATTCATTAACACTCTGCACATTGTCTGGAGTGTGTGCCATATGAAGCCTGCCACTGAGAGGACAATCCTCAATATTGCCATGCCCGCTTTCATCACGTAACTTGCTTGCCCACCGACTAACTGTACTGCGATCGACACCAGCATCTCCATACAGCTTTTTCAACCTCTTGTGGATGTTCCCCACTGTCTCGTTTTCACAGCACAGGAATTCTATGACAGCATGTTGCTTCTGATGAACGTCAAGTGTAGCAGCCATCTTGAAGACATGCTGTTACGGCACCACTCACGGGAACTGGTTGAACTAAGTTTGAAAACAAGCGGGATGAATGTATCTACACACTGTAAAACTTTCACACATGCAGAATGAAAACTGTATTTTTACAAAAATAGTGTGCATTTCTTTTGGAGTGACCCTCGTATACAGATGGTGGTAGAATCGCATACACAAGGTATAAGATGGCAGTGCATTGGTGGACTAGTCATTTGCACTTGGGTGATTCATGTGGAAAGGTTTCTGACGTGATTGAGGGCACACGATGGAAATTAATATACTTTGAATGCAGAATGGTGGTAGGTGCTAGATGCATGGGACGTTCGATTTTGGAAATCGTTGTTGTTGTGGTCTTCAGTCCTGGGACTGGTTTGATACAGCTGTCCATGCTACTCTATCCTGTGCAAGCTTCTTCATCTCCCAGTACTTACTGCAACCTACATCCCTCTGAATCTGCTTAGTGTATTCATCTCTTGGTCTCCCTCTACGATTTTTACCCTCCACACTGACCTCCAATGCTAAATTTATGATCCCCTGATGCCTCAGAACGTGTCTTACCAACCGGTCCCTTCTTCTTGTCAAGTTGTGTCACAAACTCCTCTTCTCCCCTATTCTATTCAATACCTCCTAATTAGTTATGTGAACTACCCATCTAATCTTCAGCATTCTTCTGTAGCACCACATTTTGAAAGCTTCTATTCTCTTCTTGTCCAAACTATTTATCGTCCATGTTTCACTTCCATACATGGCTACACTCCATACAAATACTTTCAGAAACGACTTCCTGACACTTAAATCTATACTCGATGTTAACAAATTTCTCTTCTTCAGAAACGCTTTTCTTGCCATTGCCAGTCTACATTTTATATCCTCTCTACTTCGACCGTCATCAGTTATTTTGCTTCCCAAATTTGCTACTTTAAGTGTCTCATTTCCTAATCTAATTCCCTCAGCATCACCTGACTTAATGTGACTGCATTCCATTATCCTTGTTTTGCTTTTGTTGATGTTCATCTTATATCCTCCTTTCAACACACTGTCCATTCCGTTCAACTGCTCTTCCAAGTCCTTTGCTGTCTCTGACAGAATTACAATGTCATCGGCAAAGCTCAAAGTTTTTATTTCTTCTCCATGGGTTTTAATACCTACACCAATTTTTGTTTTGTTTCCTTTACTGGTTGCTAAATATACAGATTGAATAACATCGGGGAGAGGCTACAACCCTGTCTCACTCCCTTCCCAACCACTGCTTTCCTTTCATGCCCCTCGACTCTTTTAACTGCCATCCGGTTTCTGTACAAATTGTAAACAGCCCTTTGCTCCCTGTATTTTACCCCTGCCACCTTTTAGAATTTGAAAGAGAGTATTCCAGTCAACATTGTCAAAAGCTTTCTCTAAGTCTACAAATGCTAGAAACGTAGGTTTGCCTTTCCTTACTCTTTCTTCTAAGATAAGTCGTAAGGTCAGTATTGCCTCACGTGTTCCAACATTTCTACGGAATCCAAACTGATCTTCCCCGAGGTCGGCTTCTACCAGTTTTTCCATTCGTCTGTAAAGAATTCGCGTTAGTATTTTGCAGCTGTGACTTTTTAAACTGGTAGTTCGGTAATTTTCAAATCTGTCAACACCTGCTTTCTTTGGGATTGGAATTATTACATTCTTCTTGAAGTCTTAGGGTATTTCGCCTATCTCATACATCTTGTTCACCAGATGGTAGAGTTTTGTCATGACTGGCTCTCCCAAGGCCATCAGTAGTTCTAATGGAATGTTGTCTACTCCCGGGGCCTTGTTTCGACTCAGGTCTTTCAGTGCTCTGTCAAACTCTTCACGCAGTATCGTATCTCCCATTTCATCTTCATCTACATCCTCTTCCATTTCCATAATATTGTCCTCAAGTACATCGCCTTTGTGTAGACCCTCTATATACTCCTTTCACCTTTCTGCTTTCCCTTCTTTGCTTAGAACTGGGTTCCCATCTGAGCTCTTGATATTCATACAAGTGGCTCTCTTTTCTCCAAAGGTCTCTTTAATTTTCCTGTAGGCAGTATCTGTCTTGCCCCTAGTGAGATAAGCCTCTACATCCTTACATTTGTCCTCTAGCCATGCCTGCTTAGCCATTTTGCACTTCCTGTTGATCTCATTTTTGAGATGTTTGTATTCCTTTTTGCCTGTTTCATTTACTGCATTTTTATATTTTCTCCTTTCATCAATTAAATTCAGTATTTATCCTGTTATCCAAGGATTTCTACTAGCCCTCTTCTTTCTACCTACTTGATCCTCTGCTGCCTTCACTACTTGATCCCTCAGAGCTACCCATTCTTCTTCTACTGTATTTCTTTCCCCCATTCCTGTCAGTTGTTCCCTTATGCTCTCCCGGAAACTCTGTACAACCTCTCGTTTAGCCAGTTTATCCAGGTCCCATCTCCTTAAATTGCCACCTTTTTGCAGTTTCTTCAGTTTTAATCTACAGTTCATAACCAATAGAGTGTGGTTAGAGTCCACATCTGCCCCTGGAAATGTCTTACAATTTAAAACCTGGTTCCTAAATCTCTGTCTTACCATTATATAATCTATCTGATACCTACTAGTATCTCCAGGATTCTTCCATGTATACAACCTTCTTTCATGATGCTTGAACCAAGTGTTAGCTATGATTAATTTGTGCTCTGTGCAAAATTCTACCAGGCAGCTTCCTCTTTCATTTCTTAACCCCAATCCATATTCACCTACTATGTTTCCTTCTCTCCCTTTTCCTACTCTCGAATTCCAGTCACCCATGTTTATTAAATTTTCGTCTCCCTTCACTGCCTGAATAATTTCTTTTATCTCATCATACATTTCATCAATTTCTTCATCCTATGCAGAGCTAGTTGGCATATAAACTTGTACTACTGTAGTAGGCATGGGCTTCGTGTCTATCTTAGCCACAATAATGCATTCACTATGCTGTTTGTAGTAGCTTACCCACACTCCTATTTTTTTTATTCATTATTAAACCTACTTCTGCATTACCTCTATTTGATTTTGTATTTATAACCCTGTATTCACCTGACCAAAAGTCTTGTTCCTCCTGCCACCGAACTTCACTAATCCCCACTATATCTAACTTTAAGCTATCCATTTCCCTTTTTAAATTTTCTAATCTACCTGCCCGATTAAGGGATCTGACATTCCATGCTCCGATCCGTAGAACGCCAGTTTTCTTTCCCCTGATAACGACATCCTCCTGAGTAGTCCCCGCCCGGAGATCCAAATGGGGGACTATTTTACCTCCGGAATATTTTACCCAAGAGGACGCCATCATTTAATCATACAGTAAAGCTGCATGCCCTCGGGAAAAATTACGGCTGTAGTTTCCCCTTGTTTCAGCCATTCGCAGTACCAGCACAGCAAGGCCGTTTTGGTTAGTGTTGCAATGCCAGATCAGTCAATCATCCAGACTGTTGCCCCTGCAACTACTGAAAAGGCTGCTGCCGCTCTTCAGGAACCACACGTTTGTTTGGCCTCTCAACAGATACCCCTCCGTTGTGGTTTCACCTACGGTACGCCCATCTGTATTGCTGAGGCACGCAAGCCTCCCCACCAACGGTAAGGTCCATGGTTCATGGGGGGGGGGGGGGTTGGAAATCATTAAGGGAATTTAATATTTTGAGATCCACAGTATCAAGAATGTGCTGATAATAGTAAATATAATGCATTATCTCTCACCACAGGCAGTGCAATGCAGTGGCCGAAGGCGTTCACCCAATGACTGCGAGCAGTTCTGTTCGTGTATAGCTGTCAGTGGTAACAGAGAAGCAACACTGCATGAAATAACCACAGGAATCAATGTGAGATGTATGACAAACTTAGCATTAGAACAGTATGGTGAAATCTGGTGTTAATGGGCCATGGCAGCAGACCACCAATGCAAGTGCCTGCAGGGCCATCCTGGGCTCATGAGTATATCAGCTGGATCCTAGACAACTGGCAAACCATAGCCTGGCCTGATGAGTTCCAATTTCAGCTATTAAGTGCTGATGGTGTGGTGCAGACCCCACAAAGCCATAGACCCAAGTTGTCAACAAGGTTCTGTGTAAGCTATTGGTGGCTCCCCTAATGGTGTGGGCTGTGTTTGCATGGAATGGATCCTCTGGTCCAACTGAACCAATCATTGACTGCAAATTGTTATGTTCAGCTACTTGGAGTCATTTGCAGTCATTCATATTTCCAAATAATGATGGAATTTTTGTGAATGACAATGCACCAATCACCAGTCTAGAACTGTTCATGACTGGTCTGGAGAACATTCTGGATGATTCGAGTGAATGATTTGACCATCCAGATAGCGAGTCCCATTGAACATTTATGGGACATAATCACACTGAGGCAGTAATCTGTGCTCTAGGGCTAGCATCCTTTAACTGGAAATTAAAATGTCCTTGGTCCTGGGTTCAAACCACGCCACTGCTTAAATCTCGAATAAAAATAATCAGCAATGGTGGCCATATACTTCCAGCATAAGAAGTCGCCCTCATTTGGCTGATTGCCTTATCAAAGAGGGTAGAGAGGTAGACAGAGGTTGAGGACACACTCTTCCCATTAGTGTGAGGAACTGCCTTCAAAAGGCAGAAGAATCAGCAATGATCAGTGGCATGAGGATGCAGAAGTCAGTGGAAACCATTGCGTTAAAGACACACAATGTGTATCCTGAGGACACGTCTGTAATTAAAAAAGTGTCATGATGATCTCTCCATTGGGAAAAGACTCTGGACTAGCCCCCATTCAGATCTCTGGAGGGGACTGCCAAGGGGGAGGTGACCATGAGAAACAGATTAAATAAACAACAAAAGAGTAAGTTTCTGAGTCGGGGCATTGGATGTCAGAAGTCTGGACTTGGTAGAGATGCTAGAAAATCTGGAACTGGGAATGCTAAGGCTCAATCTTTATACAGTGGGGATCATTGAAATGAAATGGAAAGAAGACAAGGATTTCTGGCCAGAGAAGTATAGGGTACTGTCTGCAGCAGCAGAAAATGGTATAAATGAGTAGGATTTGTTACATATAGAAAGATAGGCAAGAGTGTTACTGTGAACAGTTAAGTGATAGGGTTGCTCTCATCAGAACCACAGCAATCCAGCACTGACAACAATAGTTCAGGTAGACATACCAACATCACAAGCAGGTGATGATAAGAGAGAGAAAGTATATGAGAATACTGACCGGGTAATTCAGTACTTTAAGGAAGACAAAAGTGAAGTAATCATGGGGAATGGAATGTGATTGTAGGGGAAGGAGTAGAAGAAAGGATTACTGGATAATATGGGTTTGGTACTAGGAATGAGAGAGGGGAAAGACTGAGTTTTGCAATAAATTTCAGCTAGTAGTAGCAAATAGTCTGTTCAAGAATCACAAGAGGGGGAAGTGTACTTAGTAAAGGTCAGGAGATATGGGAAGATTTCAGTTAGATTACATCACGGTCAGGCAGAGATTCTGAAATCAGGTACTGGATTTCAAGGCAGGAGCAGATATAGATTCAGATCATAATTTGGTACTGATAAAGCATAGGCTGAAGTTTAAGAGATCAGTCAAGAATAATCAGTACACAAAGAGGTGGGACACAGAAGTACTAAGGAATGAAGAGCTGCGCTTCAAATTCTCTGAAGCTATAGACACTGTGGTAATGAATAGCCTATTAGCCAGTTCAGTTGAAGGGGAATGGAAATCTCTAGAAAGGGCAGTCACATTAGATGAATGAAAAATATAGGTACAAAGAAGGTAACTGTGAGGAAACCATGGGTAACAGAAGAAATACTTCAGCTGTTCGACGAAAGAAGGAAGTACAAAAATGTTCAGGAATACAGAGATACAAGTCACTTAGGAAAGAAATAAACAGGAAGTGCAGTGAAGCTAAGATGAAATGTCTGCATGAAAAATGCGAAGATATTGACGAAGAATTGATTGGCAGAAGGAATGACTCAGCATGTAGGAAAGTCAAAACAATCTTCAGTGAAATTAAAAGCAAGGGTGGTAACATTAAGAATGAAATGAGAACTCCTCTTAATTGCAGAGGAGAGAGCAGATTGTTGAAAAGAGTACACTGAATGGCTCTATGAGGGGGAGGACTTACCTGATGACATGACAGAAGAAGAAACAGTAGTTGACAGGAAAGAGTTAGGGTTCTCAGTATTAGAGCCTGAATTTAAAAAAGAACTATAGGACTTAAGATGAAGTAATGCAGGAGGAGGTGGGGACGAGGGTGGTTTGAAAAGTTCTCGGAACGGAATAGAAAAAAAATACTTATGTCCATGAACCTTTTTTATTTTTCAATGTAGTCTCCTTGTAGATTAATGCACTTGGTCCGATGATGTTCCAGTGCCTTGATCCCATCTCGAAAATGAGTTTTCTCCAGGCCTGCAAAATAGTTGTCAACTACGGCTATCAGTTCTTCATTTGAAGTGAAAGTTCGTCCACCAAGAAAAATTTTCTGTTTTGGGAAGAGATGGAAGTCTGACGGAGCCATATCAAGTGAATAAGGTGGGTGTGGCAACAGTTCATACCTTCGTTCGTGTAATTTTTCCGCAACAGCACATGTTTTTGATCCATCGTCAAGAGTCGTGGTACCCATCGTGCACACTTTTTTTTTTTTTTTCATTTCTAATTGTTCAGTTAAAATGTGTTATACCCTCACAGATGACATCTGTAAAACATGAGCAATTTCATGCAGTTTCGATGGGCGATCCTCCGTGACCATTTTGTGCACTTTTGCAATGATTTTTGGAGTAATGACACATCTTGGCCAACCACTGCGCGGATCATCATCTAAGCTCTCCCGACCAAGTTTAAATACATTTGTCCACTTGGCAGCAGTTGAATATGAAGGAGCGGAGTCCCCCATCTATTCTGGAAATCATCATGAATGTCCTTTGCTTTCGTACCTTTCTTTATGAAGTACTTAATCACTGCTCAAAACTCGATTTTTTTCCTTCTTCGCAATTCATATGCGGGAAAAACAACACGGCCACATCACTGCCACACCGAGAGCACTGACTTGGCATGTGTTTACAGGCAACAGTCCAAAGAATATCATGTGAACAACTTGTTGCGCTAGCGCTGACCTCTCATGGTGATTCCGAGAACTTTTCAAACCACCCTCGTAACATTCCGTCGGAATTTCTAAAATTACTGGAAGCAGTGGCTACAAAATTACTATTGATGTTGATGTGTACCATGTATGAGACTGGCAATACACACTCAGACAGTCAGAGAAACATCATCCACCCGGTTACAAAGACAGCAAGAGCCAACAAGTGTGAGAATTATTGCGCAGTTAACTTAATATCTCATTTATCCAAGTTGCCATCAAAAATAATATATAAAAGAATGGAAAAGAACATAGAGGATCTGTCAAATGATGGTCAGTTTGGCTGTAGGAGAGGTAAAGGTACCAAAGTTCTGATGTTACGACTGATAATGGGCGCAAGACTGAAGAAAAATCAAGACCAGTTCAAAGGGTTTGTTGACCTGGAAAAAGTGTTCGACAATGTAAAATGGTGCAAAAAGTTTGGAATTCTGAGAAAACTAGGGGTAAACTGTATGGGAAGATGGGTAATATATAATATCTACAAGAACCAAGAGGGAACAATAAGACTGGGAGACCAAGAACAAAATGCCTGGATAAAAAAGGGGGTAAAATGAACCCCTACTGTTCCATCTATACACCAAAGAAGCTATTATGGAAATAAAAGATAGATTCAAGTGTGGGATCAAAATTCAGAATAAAAGGATATAAGCTTATAAGCTTTGCTGGTGAACCAGAAGTGGGGATCACGAAGTAGATGAAGCCAAGGCATTCTGCTATCTAGGCAGCAAAATAACCCATTACAGATGGAGCAAGGATACGAAAAACAGACTAACACTGACAAAAAGGGTATTCAGGTCCAAGAGAAGTCTACTAGTATCAAACATAGTCCTTGATGTGAGATGAAATTTCTGAGAATGTACGTTTTGAGCACATTGTTGTATGGTAGTGAAACTTGGACTGTGGGAAAACTGGAAAGGAAGAGACTTGAAGCATTTGAGATGTGGTGCTATAGAAGAATATTGACTGATAAGGTAAGGAATAAGGTGGTTCTCTGCAGAATTGGTGGGGAAAGGAATCATGGAAAATGCTGACAAGAAGAAGGGATGGGATGATAGATTTTCCAAATCTATTAAAAACTGTGTTAAAAATTGAGATAATTAACTATGAAATTTGAGTTTTTTCTAAACATGAAGCTTAAAATGTAACAGCTCATTTATTTTTTTCATAAATCAAATAAATTCTAGAGTTTATATCTAAAAACAAAGATGATGTAACTTACCAAACGAAAGCGCTGGCATGTTAGTAGACACACAAACATTCACACAAAATTCAAGCTTTCGCAACCAACGGTTGCTTCATCAGGAAAGAGGGAAAGACGAAAGGATGTGGGTTTTAAGGGAGAGGGTAAGGAGGCATTCCAATCTTGGAAGCGGAAAGACTTACCTTAGGGGGAAAAAAGGACAGGTATACACTCGTGTGTGCGCGCGCACACACACACGCACACACACACACACACACACACACACACACACACACACACACACACACACATCCGCACTTACACAGACACAAGCAGACATTTGTAAAGGCAAAGAGTTTGGGCTGAGATGTCAGTCGAGGCGGAAGTACAGAGGCAAAGATGTTGTTGAATGATAGGTGAGGTATGAGGGGTGGCAACTTGAAATTAGCGTAGGTTGAGGCCTGATGGGTAACGGGAAGAGAGGATATACTGAAGGGCAAGTTCCCATCTCCGGAGTTCTGACAGGTTGGTGTTAGTGGGAAGTATCCAGATAACTCGGATGGTGTAACACTGTGCCAAGATGTGCTGGCCGTGCACCAAGGCATGTTTAGCCACAGGGTGATCCTCATTACCAACAAACACTGTCTGCCTGTGTCCATTCATGCGAATGGACAGTTTGTTGCTGGTCATTCCCACATAGAAAGCTTCACAGTGTAGGCAGGTCAGTTGGTAAATCACGTGGGTGCTTTCACACGTGGCTCTGCCTTTGATCGTGTACACCTTCCGGGTTACAGGACTGGAGGGGGGTGGTGGTGGGAGGGTGCATGGGACAGGTTTTACACCGGGGGGCGGTTACAAGGATAGGAGCCAGAGGGTAGGGAATGTGGTTTGGGGATTTCATAGGGATGAACCAAGAGGTTACAAAGGTTAGGTGGATGGCGGAAAGAGTTTCGTACACCTGTAAGTATGATTTGTATGCTGTGCGAAATTCATCGAAGAATCCCTCTTACTTATGAAGAAAAGTGTACCTATAGCAACAAATGTAGCCAATAGTAAGTGAAAAAATGATGAAATTTCACTTGCGAAAAAAATTATTTTCTTATGTTTTTGAACGTCCACTGCTGTGAGTGTGAATGCTGAATCCTTTCCTGGTCATGCTGACAAAGTTTTATAAATTTATTTGTAAAAGTATAGACAGTGAAAATTAAAATGTCCTGTGGTGCCTCTCCTGCTTCAAGTCGGCCCATCTGACGTCCTACCCTCCTTAAAACATCAGGTAATAACTTACATGGCACTAGAGGGAGCTGTAGAGGGAAAAACCTGTAGGCAAAGACAGAGATTGGAATATATCCAGCAAATAATCAAGGACATAAGTTGTACGTACTACTCCAAGGTGGAGAGGTTGAAACAGGAGAAGAATTCATGATGGGCTGCGTCAAACCAGTCGGAAGATGTACGACAAAAAAACTGAGAGGTCAGTTCACGCACAAACTCCTACACTGGCAACCTTCACAATTATGGATGGCTGTAGAGGCAACATGGCTCAATATTCTGCAGGGGATTTCCAATTACTTTTTGAGTCCATGCCACATCATGTTGCTGCACTGTGATGGCCAAAAGGAAGTCATACATGAGGTATCCCGTGATTTTTGTCACCTCAATAAAATCAAGTCATTGACAGGTACGTAAACAATATCGAGAACATTGCTAGCTTTCAGATGTTTCCTTCAGAGCTAGTAGAATACACATATATCTTCATGGCTGCATAATCTTGCTGAATAATGATAAGGGGTAATGTAGCCATCTCCATGTATTCTGTTACCTCTGAAAAAGCAACATGCTCAGTCTTGTGATGTTCCAAGTGATAGTTTAATGGTTTGTTTTGTAACGTACACTTGAGTTGTCGATTCCATTTTTCTACATGATATTTCAATGACTGACCCAGTAATCTATTTAAGGTGGTTTTTGTGTACTCAGCACTTGAACCAGATGGCTGGGCTGGTTGTTGCAGTATTATGGGGAAAAAATGTATAAAAACTCTACTTAACACCTGAAAGCAGGCCATTAGTAGTCAGACTTGTTTATCTGCTTATCTATGTCTTAACTTTTTGATGAGTCATTACCTTCATACCTCCCATTATTTATATGAATGTTCATTACAACTGACTCATTACCACTCATGCAAAACATAATGGTATAGTTTAGTAATGCACTGATCAATGCATTATTTTTATATTGATCTAACAATTATCAGTATAATACAAGGAAAATCTGTACGTTATGTATGCACACACATAAATATACACAGGTGAATATAATAAGGCCAGGACAGATGGCTCACCATAGCCTTGTTGAAGCATTTGCTTGAAATGATTTAGGGGAACATAAACTAGGATGATTGTACAGAGCATGAATGTCCATCTTCCAAAATCTGAGATTAGTGTTGTAACAAATGCACTACCTCATGTGGTTTGTAACTAGTGTACAATTTTCTGTTGTTTGTAGATTCAATTCAATTCAATTTATCATCATTCATTTTATCATATACATGATATAGGAAAGAGAGAGAGCATGAGTTATATTTTTGCACTCAGCAAGATATCCTGGTAACATGAAAAGTAGTTATATTCTCTTCATTGCCATTGTTGCTTACCTGCACATTCAATTAAAGTTTAAAGATGATTATAAAAATTTTCAGTATGTTGTGTATTTCATCTGAACAAGGTCAACAGAATATATTGTAAAAGCACAATTATACTGGCATAAATCTGCAAGTAGTGCACAAGAACTTAATTCATATATTTGAATTTTAATACTGGTTAAATACCAGTTGTGATGGTCTTTTTCTATTCTATTTATTAATGAATTTTGCTTATAGGATTGGACTCAGCCTATCTGGAATACATACCAATAGAAACATATCCATGTTTGTTTCTTTGTCAGTGTGTCCTCTGAAATGAAACATCAATTAAAATGGAATGGAAAGCTGCCACCAAAATGAACAGTATTCAAAGCTCAAAGATTTTGATACAGAAAGACAGTTACTTAAACAGAATAGCTTCATGCACTTGAAACTATGATATAGTAGTTGGCAGATTATGGAATAAAAGAGGGGGCGAGGAAAAAAATGTCAGATACCATCAGCAAATCATGACTGTAATTTTGTGGTTACTAACAATAGAACTAATAGGAAGAGACCTACAAGGAAAATTCTAATCACTGAATAATTGATGAAAAATGATAATTAGCTAACAGTTAACAAGTCACTGAAGTAGAACATAAAAGTATGGGATAAAATTTCAGAATTTGCATAGAGATTACTTTGCCCATTTTGTGATAATCTCTGGCACAACTGTAAAAAGTTTAAACATAAGAATGTCCAAACAATTATATGTCTCATCTGACAGTGAGGCCAGAATTACGTACGTAAACAGGAAGTGTGAGCAAGATTACATATAGTATGCACTGCATTATGTGCGAGGAAAGGTGCTGCAATTCGTGTTTCCCATATGTTATCAGCAATACAAGGAGTTGTTACCAAATAACTTGGAACAGATCTAAACCCCAAAATCTAAGTACACTAGACTCTTGCTAATCCGGCCCTCATTAGTTCGGCCTCTCTGTAATATGGCGTACATCGAAAAACACGTGCACAATGAATTATCGTGCACAACAAAGCGTAGTTAAACAATGCTTTATATACTGTATTTGAAATTGTAGCTTTCTTTACAGTTCGGAATCATGTTTTCTAAAAGGAAACACGTTACGCTAGACCTCAAGCAGAAACCTTGAAATTTTAGATAAGTTAAATTGAGATTCTTCGCAGAAAGCCATTGATGCTGTGATGCTGAGTTCAGTGTTGGACAAGCAACTATTTATGACATCAAAAAGAAAGAAGGTATTTCACAGTACTCAAGGCAAATGGAAAGTGAGTTGGGAAAATGGAAGATTATGCGAAAGAGTGAGAATGAAGAACTGGATGTAGCTATTTATAGATGGTTCAGACAACAATGCAGTAAAGGAATTCCAGTCAGTGGCCCGATTATACAGGAAAAAACAGCTGCATTTAACAAACAACTTGGTGGTAGTAACTTGTTTGCAGCAAGCAAAGGTTGGCTATCAAACTGGAAAAAAACGATATGACATTCGGCAGCTGACAGTCACCGCTGAAAGTCGCTCAGCTAACGATAAGGATGCTGATGAGTTTGTAAGCAAGTTACAGAAGATAATAGAGGAAGAAGATTTAACTGCTGATGCCTTGTATAATGCTGATGAAACAGCATTAGCTGCCAAGAATGAGAAGGAAGCACGTGGTTACAAGCAACAGAAACAGGATGTAACATTAATTGTGTAGTGTAATGCAAATGAGAGTCATAAACTACCACTTATTGTGATTGGAAAATCCCAACATCCACATAGTTTTCAACACACTGACAAAAATACTCTACCAGTGCAGTATTGATGGACAGACAAATACTCTCTTGATGGTTCCATGGAACGTTTGTACCAGCAGTGAGAAAAGAGCTAGAGAAGAAAAAGCTTCCACTGAAAGCTATCCTTATAATTGACAATGCTCCCAGTCATCCTTCAGATGTTTCTCTAAAGTCCGTTGGTATACAAGCACACGTTCTCCCACCCAATGTGGCACCCCTAATTCAGCCCATGGGCCAGGGAATTTTGGAATCAATTAAATGTCATTATCGACATTCACTTCTTGTCTCCTTGCTGAACGAAAGTGAAAATGACTCTATTGAGACTATGCTGAAGGTGTGGAAAGCTATTAACATACGTGATGTTGGTTTTCCAAGCAGCTGAGGCATAGGATAAAGTGGAGAGCGCTACCAAAGTGAAGAGCTGGAGAAAATTATGGTCATCCATTGATGCCGAGTTGGATCCAGTTGTGAGTGACAGCAATGAGCCAGTCAATTCAGAATTATCAATTTCTTTGTACACTGACATGTTCCACAACCTTCCAGGAGGAGAAGAAATTGATGCTGAAGATGTTACTAAGTGGCTGAATGAGGAAAACTGTGATATGAACCAAACTTTAATTGATGAAGAAATAATCAAAAACGTGCAAGAAAGTAATGATGAAAGTGATGAAGAAGAGGACACAGGAGGAGAGAGCATGAAGATTTCTCACACTGCTGGTGCTGAAATTGCCGAGGTCTTCCTGGAGTACATTATGCAAAAACCAGATACATGCAGTACCGATGTAATGCTTGTAAAGCGGCTGCGTGATAAAGCATGCCACCATTGCATATCATTATTGCAACAGTTAGAAATTAGGGACGTGTTTCATAGTGAATGATATGACTGTATAATTATGTAGAGTATACACTCAAGGATTAAGTTTTCTTTGAAAATTAATGTATTTTTGGATTTAATAGAGTATATACTCTATGTTTTAAAATTGTATCCTTTGGTTTAATAAAGTACAGTACTCTATATCCCCTATGTTGTCAAAATAAATAAAAAGTAAAATAAAATGAATAAAATAAATTTCAGACACTTAATAATCTGGCACTTCCGCTAATCTGGCACCCATATGTGCCAGGAATGTCCAGATTAATGAGAGTCTAGTGAACTTTCTACTCTGGAAATATGGTTTCTAAAATTGATAGACGAGCAATTCTAATGTAAGAAAGAGGAAAAATAGAAAAAGATAAAGTGAACTATATCCATCCAGATATCCAGTGAGAGACTAAATTCTCCCCACCCCTGACCAGTGAGCTTGCATTTGCACACTTTCACCCACTGCCTATAACCATGTCTCAAAACTCCAAGCAAACCATCCCCAACAACATGAGTGGAAAGGAGGCAATGGTGGCTGTAGAGAAAGAGAGCAGACAGTAAGTGAGAAAGAAAGAGAGAGTACCAGTAGGAGAGAGAAAGAATTGGACGAAGACAATGACAGCAGAACAGAGATGCAGTGAACGTGGCAGAGAAGGAGACAGTAGTAAGGAAGAGAGAGAGGAAAGGAAGAAGACAATGATAGTGGGAAAGACAGACAGGAGAAAGTGCCAATGGGAGAAAAAGGAGACAGTGAGGGGAGACATGTATAGACAGTGGCAATGAAAGGGAGGTGCTGAATATGAAGGCTTCACTACAAATGGAGAGTGGGTAAAAGGATGTAGAACACTGTGTCTTAAAAGAGTGTGAACATGTTTGCATGCCAAAATTTATGGTGACGAAGGTGGAATGAGGGCTGAGGCAGCTGGTTCTCCACTTTGCTGTCAGAGTCTTTTAAGGAAGAGCATATTCACTTTTTTTTGGTGCTCTAATAGGAGCATTTTTAGCTAGTAGTAACAATCATAATAATAATAATAGAAAAGAATGCAATGAGAGCAACAGGTTGTAATGAGAATGTAGCAAATGTGTGATGAAGACATAGTGACAGTAAGAACCAATGTAATAGTGGGAAAAAAACCTATTCACTAAATATATAGTTTTAGTGAGAGTACATGATCCATACTTGATTGTTTGGAGGTTGCTGCCATTATGGAAATAAACTGAAAACTTATTTTAAAATTAGACGATTGTGCCAAGTCAGTAATTTGGCAAAGCTGGAGAACTCTCAGTCATTGATAATTCTCTATATGCATGATCATGAAGAAATACTGTTAGGGCCATGGAATGAATGAAACTGCACATTAGTGAACTGAGAAAAAGGGCTTAGCTGATTGATATTGTAGTGCAACTGGATCTCCACACGTTAAGAAAGATGGATCAGACAAGAAGATATTACAGATGTGAAGGAGCAAAAATAGACAAAGCCCAGTAAATGACCACAATACTACTACCTTCAACATAAAGGGAGTAAGCAGTAGAAAAAGCAGCAGAAATCTTCTGCAGAACTTTTTGCAGGATGGAGTTGATTACTGCTGAGGATACAGATACTTAAAGGTTTAAAATAAAAAGACTTTTAAAATACTACATGTGTTAGAGAACAAAAACAGGAAAAACTGTTCTTCATAAAATTTATTATTCCACATAAAATTAGTCACCTAATTAGAATTCTCATTACAAAAGGGTGAAGTCTCCCAGTGGAAGCTGGAAGCAAGGAAATATATCACCCAAGATTAATTTTGTGGTACGAAGAGAGAGGTCTGTTTTATTAGAAGGCATGTTGCAAGTAAGAATAATTCATACTTTATTGTAAAATTCTCCAATCTAATGTCAAGAAAATAAAACATTTGTACCGTGCAAGATCTGGAACTTCGTGTCACAAAATAGGAATTCTCTTCACCCATGATGGCTCTGTAAAAATGACAACACATTATGTTTGTTCTTCATCAAATGTGATGAAAACTTCCATGCATTGGAAAAAAAGTATATAGCTTGGTAATGAAAAGGTTAATACACCTCAGGAAAATATTAATGTCAAATATACATTTGCTAAAGTGGCTTCAAAAAGGCAGCTGTTCTTCTGACTACATTGTATTTTAATAGAGACTCAAAATCTTGTGCTGAGTACTATCAAACCCTTGAGTTACCTCTACAATCATTTAATGATTCAAAGTACATCCAAGAAAGCCTAAACCTTGAAACAGTACTGTGTATCCATCAAAAAGAACTAAACAACCTACCTTTAATTACTCTGTTAACTGTCTTTATACCCAGTGGTAGCTAGCACTTAAAATGACTGGGATTGACTACTGTAACTACATTACATGATTTATGTTTCCAAATAATTTAATTTTCTAAATTGCTTAAAATGTTTTTGTTGCTCTAAAATTATCTTAAAATGAGCCTCAGAGTTTACTTGTGAGTAATTTCATGTAGAGGTATATTTATAGAAAAAAATACATTCTCCTTTCCTTTTTCATGGCAAATCTGTCTATGATTCAATCATTGAAATCTGAAAGCAAGTGCATCCTTCCCTTTTCAGAATACAGAATGGCTACAACAGACAGTCTATCTTCATCCATAGCAGTACCATGAAACATTTCGATCTGCAACAAAGTGAAAAAACACTTCCTGCTTCAAATGTTGTCATTGGAACAGTAGCTACTAATTTCAACAATTTCATAATGCCACCAAAATGCTATTCCAGGATTTTTCAATTAAAAACTTCAGCACAGCTGTTACACTTTTCATTTCTTGAAAATCATTCTGAGAATAAATGACATGTAGTTCTGTTTTTAACTTAAAATAAATGTTCAAATGTGTGTCAAATCTTATGGGACTTAACTGCTAAGGTCATCAGTCCCTAAGCTTACACACTACTTAACCTAAATTATCCTAAGGACAAACACACACACCCATGCCCGAGGGAGGACTCAAACCTCCGCCGGGATCAGCCGCACAGTCCACGACTGCAGTGCCTTAGACCGCTCGGCTAATCCCACACGGTGTTTTTAACTTAGATTTATTTAAAAATGGATGGGACTGCACAACAGTAGAAACAATTTTTTCAAGAAATTTTATTTTACAATGAAGAGAGGAAGTTCTGGTCAAGTACTTGTAAATTACAAGACAGTAAGTGCCTGGGAATTCAGACCACTGGCAATTCAGCTGAATTATTATGTCACATATGTCCATTGCTGTGACATTCCTTGTTATATAAATATCTTCACATCTTGTTTTTGCTAATTTTGTTCTTTCTCAATTATGATACTATCGACATTGTTTATAATTTTCAAAATTTCATTTTTGAATGATGCTATTGCTTGCTTTACTGAGACAGATTCAGTGGTGCACTTTTGTAATTGTGTGTACAAGAGATCCACGAGGGACTTTATTTTATAACATACTTGTAACAAAACAGAAAATTTGGGTCGTTGCAGTTTCAACCTTGGACCATATGCTTGATTCACAGTTGTCAACTGATTGTTAGTATCTTCAATGTGTTGAAGACATTCTAGAATGGCCTCTTTATTCTCACGAACTGTAAGGAGTGGTCTCAATCTACATCTACATCTACATTGATACTCTGAAAATCACATTTAAGTGCCTGGCAGAGGGTTCATCAAACCACCTTCACAATTCTCTATTATTCCAATTTCGTATAGCACGCATAAAGAATGAACACCTATATCTTTCTGTATGAGCTCTGATTTCCCTTATTTTATCGTGGTGATCATTACTCCCTATGTAGGTCAGTGTCAACAAAATATTTTCTCATTCGGAGAAGAAAGATGGTGATTGGAAATTTGTGAGAAGGTTACTTCACAACGAAAAATGCCTTTCTCTTAATGATGTCCAGCCCAAATCCTGTATCATTTCAGTGACACTCTCTTCCATATTTTGTGATAATTCAAAACATGCTACCCTTCTTTGAACTCTTTTGATGTACTCTGTCAGTCCTATCTGGTAAGGATCCCACACCATGCAGCAGTATTCTAAAAGAGGCCAGACAAAGCGTAGTGTAGGCAGTCTCCTTAGTAGATCTGTTACATTTTCTAAGTGCCCTGTCAATAAAATGCAGTCTTTGGTTAGCCTTCCCCACAACATTTTCTACGTGTTCCTTACAATTTAAGTTGTTTGCAACTGTAATTCCTAAGTATTTAGTTGAATTTATGGCCTTTATATTTGACTGATTTATCGTGTAACCGAAGTTTAATGGATTCCTGTTAGCGCTCATGTGGATGACCTCACACTTTTTGTTATTTAGTGTCAACTGCCAATTTTTGCACCATTCAGATATCTTTTCTAAATCATTTTGCAGTTTGTTTTGATCTTCTGATGACTTTATTAGTTGATAAACAACAGCATCATCTGCAAACAACCTAAGAAGGTGGCTCAGATTGTTTCCCAAATCATTTATGTAGATAAGGAACAGAAAAGGGCTTATAACACTACCTCGGGGAATGCCAGGAATCACTTATGTTTTACTCGATGACTTTCCATCAGTTACTATGAACTGTGACCTCTCTGACAGGAAGTCACAAATCCAGTCACATAACTGAGATGATATTCCCTAAGTACGCAACTTCACTATAAGCCACTTGTGTGATACATATTTTTCGTTTATTTTTGGAGGATTTGGTGGGGTGACAATATTCAATCTTGCTATGACAACCCTATGCCCACTAATCCCTGTATGTTTTGATGCTCATTATTAACTCAGGATTATTTGTTTCTAAGAGGTCAAGTGTGTTTTCACAACCATTTACTATTTGCGTGAGCTTGTGAACTAACTGCTCGAAATAATTTTCAGAGAATGCATTTAGCACAATTTTGGATGATGTTTTATGCATACCTCCAGAATTAAACATGTATTTTCGCCCACATATGAAGGGTAAATTAAAGTCACCACAACTATAATCGTATGAGTCGGGTACGTGTTTGAAATCAAACTCAAGTTTTCTTTGAACCTTTCAGCAAATGTATCATCTGAATTGGGAGATTGGTAAAAGGATCCAAATATTATTTTATTCTGGTTGCCACACTAACTCACAGGAACTATCTACTTCAATTTTGCGACAAGATAAACTACTTCTAACAGCAACAAACACGCCACCACCAACTGTGTTTAGCCTATCCTTTCGGAACACCACTAGGTTCTTCGCAAAAATTTTGGCTGAGCTTATCTCTGGCTGTAGCCAGCTTTCAGTGCCTATAACAATTTGAGCATCAGTGCTTTCTATTAGTGTTTGGAGCTCTGGTACTTTCCCAACACAGCTACTACAATTTACAACTGTTATACTGATGGTTCCTGTATCTACGTTCTTCCTGTGTTCAGTCTGCACCCTATGTGGCTGAAGCACTTCTTGTTTTTTCCCAAGGTGCTCTAACCTATAAAACTGCCCAATCCACACCCCACGGTCCCTGCTACCCATGTAACCAGCTGCTGGACATAGTGGACATCTGATCTATTCAGCAGAACCCGAAACCCAACCACCCTTTGGCACAAGTCGAGGAATCTGCAGCCTACATGGTCACAGAACCATCTGAGGCTCTGATTCAGACCCTCCACTTGGCTCTGTGCCAGAGGTCCACAATTGGTCCTGTCGACTATACTGCAAATGGTCAGTTCTGCTTTCATCTTGCAAAAAGGGAATCTCTTCTGATCCAAAGCAACACACATCATTGGTGCTGACATGAGCAACCACCTGCAGTTGTTTGCACCCTGTGCTCTTCATGACATCCAGGAGGACCCGTTCCACATCTGGAATGACTCCACCCGGTATGCGTATGGAGTGCACATTGGTTTTCTTTCCCTTCTTGGCAGCCATGTCCCTAAGGGGCCCCATAATGCGCCTAACATTGGAGCTCCCAACTATCAATCATCCCACCCTCTGTGATTGTTCGGTCTTGCAGGCTGAAAGCTTTCCTCTGAAACAGGACAGGCGACAGCATCTGGCTCAGCATTAGCGTCAGACATTGCCTGGAACCTGTTCGTCAGACAAACCAGGGAGGCCTTATGTGCTGCTGCCTGGGAAGTCTTCTGCTGCCTGCAATGCCCTGGGGTGACCTCCCACTGGACCGCAGATGAGGGGTCAACCTCAGTGCGAGCCCTAACTGCTCTGTCCACCGGTGAGGACCGATCGGAGGACTCGGCCTTGCTGAACATCCGTTGGATCCCCCTGGCCAGCCCAGAACAGTGGTGCCCATCCACTGCAGTCTCAAGTTGAGTAATTGAAGCCATCACAGCTTGAAGCTGAGACCAAAGTGTCACCAACTTGGCTCACATGCGCACACAACAATCACAGTCCCTGTCCATACTAAAGACCATGGGAAACTAAACTGCAGATAAACGGACAATCGGCACTTGCTGCACAACTCTTCTGTAGACCCTGATGAAAACACAGGAACTGTGTCTTATAAATTAGATTAACATGCAGAGATTAGATTAACACTGAAGCACTCAGCTGAAACTAAATATTTCGCCCCTGATTAGGAACTTGTAATATGTCACAAAATCGATTTACTTTCTGACATGAACAAAAATGTGAGAACTGTGGCTATTAGATATTAAGTAAAAATGCAGAAACACAAGAAACTAAACTATTAAAGCATGCAGATGATATTATAAAATTCGCTCCTGGTTAGGAACTCGTAAAAGTCACAATATCGGTTACTTCCCTATTGTTGCTTGTGTCGTGGCTGGTTACTGCTGCCTGACTGACAATTTAATGTTCCATCTTGGCGTTGATCCATGAGGGACTATTCATTACACAATTGTATCTGGATATCCAAGATTTGAGATGAATGAGAAGAGAATACTACAGACTCTGCAATATAATTAAAAAACAGTTTTATTTGTTTATTTCAAAGTGTAGCTTTGGCAAGAACTTAGTTCAGTTGGTTGCATAACAATGTACATAATATGTAAAATGATACTGTTCTCTTACAGTTGCTAGGGGCCGAGCTTGTTGCCCACACACAACACATGCACCATCATAAGTTTGAGATGTTAGTTTTTCTTTCTGTTCTTGGACTACTTCAGTGAGAGCATTTTTAATGCAAGGTACTGAGGAGGAGGCACTGTTATCCATGGATTTAAAAATGTCCAAAATCTTTTAGCAGGCTCACCAGTAGATAACACATGGTGAAATACTACAACCAATTGAAATTTGAAAGATACATTAGAAGTTTCACCTACCATCACAACACAAAATCTGCCTTAGCTATTTCTACATTAATTTCCTCATGAAGCACATTTAACATACACTCTGGTAAATCATTTAGTTTGTACTTGTATGTACCCTTAAAGACGGTAGAATTGTTAATGTGCTCTTCTACGGCTTCATCTAAAGCTGAAGTGAATTTTATCAGCCCTCAATATTCCAGGGTTGTTAAGATTCTGCTGTGTCATCAAGTCCCAATTATTTTGGAAATAACACAGCAATTTTTCCTTGTGTTGTCTCTGTGTATTTCTGTATTCTGTCTGAAAACTGAACTAAGCTGTTGCCTAATTTCGTCTTTTTCAAAAAGTGATTAATATAAATAAGCATTCTTATGTGTAACAGATTCCTCATACATCTCAACCGTCTGTGCTAAATGACTTAGATTTGACATGGCAGTGCATGTCTGGTTGTATTTTTACACTTAACAAAGAGCAAGCTCAGAAAACAAAATAGTTTATTTGTAGAAATGGGCTGCAAATCTAACTATTTCTTTTATATATATTTCCATTTAAAAAGATCTGAAAAATTTCGGACTTTGGCTTATTTGTTCTTGTTTTAATTTGAGCTAAAGCATCAACCTAACAAGCTTCTTTATTTCATATTTCTCTTCCAAGAAAAGAGCTATGAAATTTGTTTCTAAAAGGTATTGAACATTGTTCATTCTTTTTGGAAACATACCCCAAGAACAGATAAATGTGCATATAAAAAAGCATAATAAATAACTTAATACACTATCTTTACAATTACAGTTACAGGTATCATGAAGACAAATGTGCTAACTGCTACAGTTGTGGGCTGCAGTCTTTCAGTTCAGGTGTACTTCCTTCAAGGTCCAATTTGCATTTGTGCTGGTTCTTCCACTGGCGCAAATGCGCATATTACTAGCTTCATTTCCTCTTGTCCCTTCCTGCTAAAGGGACACCCATAAGCTTAGTCATGGATCTTCAGAAGAGAAATTCAAACTGTGCAGTGATGGGCAATGCTTTGACGTGTGTGTCTGCTATTTGAACAGCTTAAAAGTTGTCGTATGATAAAAAAAAATGCTTTAAAAATGCAGATAAAATGATCTAACGTGAGAAATAAATGAAGAATGATTGCGCAAATTATCATTGTATGTATTTAAACAATCGGCTTTTTTCCAGGGGTTTACAGAACCACTGAACACCCAAGATGTGGTGCTGCTGATTATACTGTTGTATACTGTTTGTTGATACCATTTACTACCACATCTTAATACTGAGCAGCTTATGTCAAAATAAAGGAATACATACATTAGGAATACACAAACAATAGAACAGAAATATGTTAACAAAACACATTAAGTTAATATATAGCTTGGTGATCAAAAATGCAGGTAATGCTTTGATTAGTTTAAAATGGTACCTTCTTAGATTATTATTAAATTTATTATGCAATATCAGTCTCAACAAATTCATGAAATCACTACAAACATCACTGTCTCAGAGTGTTCTGCATTTTTGTTTTGGACCTTTCCAGTGAATATGCATTAAACAATATCAGTGCCACTAATGGATAACTGCCAAATATTTAATGTAATTGACAGCTTGAGTTGTCTACAACTATATCGACATCTAAATCTACTTAGATATTCTGCAAGCCACCATACGACATGTGGCAGAGGGTACTATGTTCCACTACTAGTCATTCCTTCGCACATTCCACTTGCAAACAGAATGAGGGAAAAATGACTGTGTGTGCGCCTCTACAAGAGTGATAATTTCTCTTATCTTCTCAGTCCTTACACACAATGTATGTTGGTGGCAGTAAAATTGTTTGACAGTCACTTTCAAATGCTGGTTGTCTAAATTTTCTCAGTAGTGTTCCTCAAGAAGGATGTCACCTTCTCTCCAGTGATTCCCATTTGAGTTCCCAAAGCATCTCTGTTGTTTGAACCAGGTGGTAACAAATCTAGCAGCCCACCTCTGAATTGCTTGAATGTCCTCCTGTAATCCAACCTGGTTCGGATCCCTGGAATATTCAGAGGGCTAATAAATTTCATTTCAACTTTAGATGAAACTGTAAAAGAGCACATGAACAATGCTACAGTCTTTAAGGGTATACTTGAACAGTTATCAAGAATAGGTCACACCAGCATCCTGTGTGTGATTTCCTTTACGTGTGGACCACACTTTCCTAAAAAACTCCCAATAAACTGAAGTCGACCATCTGCCTTACCTACCACAGTTCTCACTAGCTTCTTCCATTTCATATCGCTTTGCAACACTATGCCCAGATATGTAAATGACTTTACTGTGTCAAGCTGGACACTACAAATATTGCATCCAAATATTACAGGTTTGTTTCTTCTACTCATTCACATTAACTTACATTTTTCCACATTTAGAGCTACTTTTTCTAAGTCATGTAACAGTGGATTTCTGCCTCATACTAAACGTTTTCTTGTTTTCCTTTACATGACTGAGGTGACTGAGGGCTTACAAATCAAAGACTGTCATTACCCCTAGCTGGATTAAAGGGACACCACACACTCAATATTTATTCCACAATAATATTGTGTCAATATGTTACACAAAATTGTGAGACCACAATGGCACAATGTTATTGCATGATGTTTATGCCACAGACACATCAGTTAAAAAAACACATTGCCTGAAAAATTGGCTTGGAAGCTCTTCTTCACACAACCATGCTAATGTTACAAGAGAACTGCAGCAGAGCCAGAGACATGCTGTAATTTTTTAAGAATGAACAAAGAATCATTCAAGAAACTGATAAACCTCATTACACCTTATGCACACAGAAATGTTACTGTTATGAGGGCAGCAATCAGCTCCAGAAAGTTTGTCCATTGTACTACTTTACCAGTCAACGGGAAACACTTATGATGACTTCAGATTTTCAACATTCCCCACACCCAATACTGTCAGCTGTATTGTAATGGAAACCTGTGAAGCTATTTGGACCTGCCTGAAAAAAATACATCAAAAGGTGTGAAGTGCACACACTAACAAACTTCTGTATCCAAGATGAAAAGTACACTATGTCACAGAAGTGATTTTTATGGGAAGAGTAAAATAATGAATTTATTTGAAGTTACACACATTACATGGAAGTTTATTGGAATTATTTAATGGTTGCTTTATCCAACATGATAAAAACCTGAAACTAATAAAATATGAATACTGGAGGACATTAGAAAAACTAAGGATACAAATTTGCAAAATATAGAGTAGCACTGTTTTGTACAGTGTGTGAATTGCTTGAAGCACTGGCAGCATGTGACAAATTTATTATTTTTAGTTCATGGTTATCTTTCTTGATAGACTTTCAGGAGGACACCGTAGGCCTCATTTTTCAAGTTTCTGTTCATATATTCATATACTCTTCAGATTTCACTTTCCATAGCCCTGTAAGTGACTTATAACCCTTAAAAGATTAAGATACATTACTTCAGATGAAAAGTAGGGAGGTAGTGCTGTTATATATTTCCATAACAAATAATAAAAAACATTTTTTGAATGTTTCTGCAGCTAATTACTGAATAAATGTTAAATATGTAATCAAATTACTCACCCGAGTGCACACCGGTAGGCAATTCCTTTCACCTGTCTTTCCTAATGTATTCATATTCATTTGACATTGCTGGATCAATTGTTCTTGTCAGAAAATTACAATTTATTAACAGGAACTGCCATGTATTGCACGATATCACCATTATACTTTCCAATATATTTCACAATTCTTGGTATAAGAGAACACAACATTTACAATGAACATTTATACATTTGATCTCATGTTATGCAAACTCAATTTGAGAGTACTTTATGACAGGTATATGCCAGTCTCAGTGACAGAATGAATCTACTTTTTACTCCTCTGACATAAGCATGATTGTCATGGCATGCTGATTATCTCAATGGCACATCCCACTTATCAATATGTCATAGCATGGAATAACTACTCAACCAGTAAGTACCATAATGCATAGGAAAATTGTCATCCATCTGCAGGAGACCTTCTGTGAAGTTTGGAACGTAGGAGATGAGGTACTGACAGAATTAAAGCCGTGAGGATGGGCTGTGAGTCGTGCTTGGTTAGCTCAGTTTGTAGAGCACTTGCCCACAAAAGACAAAGGTCTTGAGTTCAAGTCTCAGTCTGGCACACAGTTATACTCTGCCATGATTTTTCATATCAGTGCACTGCAGTGTGAAAATTTCATTCTGGAACTGTCATCCTCATTCTGCCTTGTAGGTGTGCAGCACCCATAAGTGCCAGTGTACATGCACAAATGATACAACTTCCCAACAATATACAGTTCTAAACGAATTAAATAATAACAAACACTTTCTTTGTGGTGATTATCCTTTGTTGGCCAAGTAGACAGATAACTCATTATTTTACCAAAAGTGATACATTACACCACATGTTGCACCCACTCTGGTGCGGATGCATGCATTAATTCAGTTGAGAAGATTGTTGTAAAGCTATTGCATTCTCTCCTGAGGTCAGCTGGCTTCATAACTGTTGTAAGTAGTACTTTCCATCCTAAACACTGGTAGTGAGATGGACTTGACATCCAAGCTGAAATTACACATGTTCTATCAGGGACAGAGCTGTGGATCCTGCTGGCCAGAGTAGTACCTCAACATCATGCAGACAGTTCATAGAGACACATGTCATGTGTGGATGACAATTGTCTTGTTGAAAATTGATATTATGATATGCTTACATGAGAAGGGACTCATGAGGATGCAGGATGTCCCTGAAATACCGTTCTCAGTTAATACATAATACAATTAAAATGTAAAAACTTCAGAAAAGTCTTTAAATCTTGTTTCAATTGAGTGAACTTTTTAAGCAGTGACAATGCTAGTGTAGTGCAGTCAAAATGTCTGAGAAAAAGGTCACTCATCTCTTTCTTGCGGCTCTCCAATGAAAACATGGCCCATTTGCATGTAGATAGTATGATCCAGATTTTGCTTCTTGTATAAGAACACTGTGTGATTAAGACACATTTATTTTTGGTTTATTGCCTTCTTTTCATATATAGTAGTTTTCATGCTGTATCAGATTTAGAACTTCTTCATTATAGGCAGTCATAATGGTTCCACGAATCAAAAATTATGCGTTCTCTTCAGAAAAGGTATATGTAAGTAAAACAATACATCAGTGCACACTTAGACTCACAATTTTCATCATAAAGAATCATTTGAATTAACTTCCATTCAACACGGCAGTATGCACCAGCAAATGCAGCTAACTCCTGCCAGCATACAAGTTCCTGCTACTGACTTGATGTTCCATTGTCTGTAACTAATAATCGATTCAATATTTAAGGTACTAAACTCAAGCGAAAAACCTTTTTAGCAAACATGCATCATGAAGTAATAAATTTCAACAAAACATAATTCACATTGTAGTTTAAATCATTGACACTCATCTGTTTTGACGTTGTTCTCCACAATGATCTGGGTGTCTTATCTGCTGTTCACTGCCTGGAATAATCCTATGCGTGAACAGGTTCTTGAAATAATGTAGCCAACACCAGGCTTGCAATTAATGTTTTCTGGCATTTATTACAGAGACTTCTTGGCATAGTATTATACCTAATGAAGGTACACAAAGTCTTCAAAAAGACGCAATAAAAATATGGATATTAGTGACATGGAATCTAACCAACTTTTGACATACGTACAACACTCAACTGATTGAGCAACTGGTGGGCACTTCCACCATCCATATATAAATGACATTTGCTAATTTTCATTAGATTCCAGAATGAGATTTTCACTCTGCAGCAGAGTGTGCGCTGATATGAAACTTCCTGGCAGATTAAAACTGTGTGCCCGACCGAGACTCGAACTCGGGACCGTGAAAGGCAAAGGTCCCGAGTTCGAGTCTCAGTGGGGCACACAGCTTTAATCTGCCAGAAAGTTTTCATTAGATTGTTTGAATATGGTCAAAATTGAAATTACAATCAACATTTGTGTAATTTTGGTAAACATTTTTTGAAATATTATGTATCATAACAATTAATAAGTTCAGGATTGCAGGGTGCATATTACAGACTACCTGTCAAAGACAATATTGACAAAGATTACAAGAAAAAATTAAGGTCTACAGCCAAGGAATGTATGATCTATTTTAGAGGCTTTCAGAAGCACATTTTACATGCTAACTTTGAAAGACGGTACTGTCAATGATTACAAGGACATATAGCAGAGATGCTGAGTCACGGATAGGTACAAAAAACACATGCACACACACACACACACAAATGCAAATGCAACTCACACACGCAACTGAAACCACACTCAGTTTGGTTCAGTTGCCTGAGACTGCATTGCAGTTGTGTGTGTGTGTGTGTGTGTGTGTGTGTGTGTGTGTGTGTGTGAGAGAGAGAGATCTATTGTTGACGAAGGCCTTGTGGCCAAAAGCTTTAATTGTGAGAGTTTTTTTGTTGTGCCTATCTGGAACTCAGCATCTCTGCTATATGGAGAGTAGCAACTTTCCTTTTCATAATATTGTTACATTCCATGGATTTTCCATTGTTTGATTATAAGAACATATGATGATTTATAACCACAGAATTTATGAGCTGTGTACAGAAGTTTGTTAGTGTGTGCACTTCACACATTTTGATGTATTTTTTTTTCAGGCAGGTCCAAATAGCCACACAGATTTCCATTACAATACAGTATTGGGTGTGGGGAATGTTGAAAATCTGAAGTCTTCAAAAGTGTTTCCAGTTGACTGGTAAAGTAGTACAATGGACAAACTTTCTGGGGCTGATTGCTGCACTCGTCACAGTATCTTTTCTCTGTGCATAAGGTGTAATGAGGTTCATCAGTTTCTTGGCAGTAATCATCAATACTGTCAACTAATGGTATCTACAACGATGATATGTTACAGAAGACTATAGTGAAATTTTGTCTAATCAAAATAAAAAATTAAAACAATTATGATTATTGTGGAATAAATATTGAGTATGTGAGGGCCCCTTTAATCCAGTCATGTTTTTGTGTTGGACAGTTTTAGAACAATAATAAAAATGACACTTCACTGTTATCACGTCTTTTATGGAAAACAACATGTAAAAGTTGTGCATGTGGTATAGTAGGAAATTAGGTTCACAAAATAGGTAATAGTAATCAAAACCATGAACCACTTAGGTTCAGTCTACCTAAATCTGGGTTGCTGTTGCAGTCTTCAGTCCAAAGACTGGTTTGATGCAGCTCTCCATGCTGCTCTATCCTGTGCAAGCCTCTTCATCTCTGAATAACTACTGCAACTTACATTCTTCTGAAACTGCTTACTGTATTCATCTCTTGGTCTCCCTCTATGGTTTTTACCTCCTATATTTCCTCCAACCTGGTGATTCCTTGATGTCTCAGAACGTGTCCTGTCAAATGGTTCCTTCTTCTAATTGTGTTGCGCCACAGATACTTTTTCTCTCCAGTTCCATTCAGCACCTCCTCATTAGTTATGTGGTCTACCAATCCAATCTTCAGCATTCCTCTGTAGCATCACATCTCTGAAGCTTCTATTCTCTTCTTGTCTAAACTGTTTATTGTTCATGTTTCACTTCTTTACAAACTCTGTACAAATATTTCAACAGAAGACTTCCTAATATTTGAATCTATATTTGATGTAAATAAATTTCTCTTCTTCAGAAATGCTTTTCATGCCATTGCCAGTCTACATTTTATATCCTCTCTACTTTGGCCATAACCTGTTATTTTACTTCT
Source organism: Schistocerca americana (assembly GCF_021461395.2). Lineage (NCBI taxonomy): Eukaryota > Metazoa > Arthropoda > Insecta > Orthoptera > Acrididae > Schistocerca > Schistocerca americana. The sequence goes on along the minus strand of NC_060122.1, from coordinate 378,120,554 downwards.
CAAGCAGCAAAACTTGATTACTACTTTCAGAGTCTCATTTCCTAATCTAATTCTCTCAACATCACCTGGTTTAAATCAACTACATTCCTTTATCTTTGTTTTGCTTTCATTGGTGTTCATCTTATATCCACCCCATTCAACTGCTCTTCCAAGTCATCTGGTGTCTCTTGAAGCAAACCAAGTGCTGTATAGTGTGTGAGATACAGAGGCAAGTGAGTGTGCCGTGGCTTACCCCAGTTCACTGCTAGTAGCACCACATCACCTTAACGCATCTGCGTGTAGCGTGCAAGTATTGCACCATAATTAAGTGTGAAATTAAAAATCAAAGTTTATGTTTTAAAACTCTGTTAAAATATAGTTTAGTGTTATAATGTTCCAAATACAAAGTCTTTATGTTCTAGACTTAACAGTTTATGTAAAAATGCCATTTTAAGAGAAAAATAAGTGGCACTAAATAATGGACTTAGAAACATGAAAATTTGTTTTATGCTTCACTTCACCCCAGAAATAATAACTGAAAGACGACTTTATAGTTTTTGAGTAATTAAGTAAAAAACCAATTTTGTAGCTAAAATGTACCCCAATTGTAGCAGATTAAGTACCTGTGATTTTAATGATAGAGAATTTTGGTTAAATTGGATGATAAAATATACCAAGTGATAGAGCTATACTGAATTTGAGAGTTGTAGTATTAATAACTGCCGACAAAAGGTCTAGTAAATGTATAGTTCAGAGGTAACGATCTACCGTTAATTCCACTATAAAAATTCTAGAAGGCAAAGTTTTCAGTCTAGCAAGCTGAAAATTTTTCTGTGATTTAAAACAGCTTAACTATATACAAGTAAAAATTAAGTACTTTCTGAAGTAATTTGTGATTATGTTATTAGAGATTATGTGCCCCAGATAGTGGTCGTTCAGAGGCTGCTGCAGTATGCAGATAGCCATAGACAACAGATGTTCTCTCGGCCGTCCACTCCGACACATATATATAAATGCAAGCCCAAGAGGCAATAGTAAGGTTCACTTTGCATTCAGTCACTGTAAGATCCATGGGTGTTAAACATCAGAGTGAGCTCTGCCTCGGATGATGTCAGGGTCAAACTGTGTATTTTGACACTAAAAATGGATAGTGAACTTGCGAGGACTGTACACTGTCCTGGATTGCTTAGAATTTGCCAGAGTAATTGTTAGTGTGCCATTGATGTGAATTACAATTCTGTGTGGCAAGTGGTGACTTTCTTTCCACTTTTATGGCGAGCATTAATTTTGAACATTTGTTGTAAACTTTCATTGAGTAATTTTAGTCAGGACGAAAGACAGTCTGGTAGGAACGTACTGTAGAGGTCGCCTCTGAACTGCTAAATGTGCTGTTAGAATAGAAAGACTTGCTTTCAGTTGAAAATAGTGAATTTCTAAGTGTGGTATGGGAGAAACTTTATGCAATATAATTTTGATTGGAACTTTATACCTTTATTTAAAATCAAAGTCCTGATCCCACAAAGAAATAGGAGGATAGAAACTTTTCTTTCAAAGGGCTGTACGAGAATGTGGCCATGCAGACTGGAAACTAAGGTCAGTATATTTCCCCTTCGCTTTCTGGCTGACCACTAAATTAGTTGCCAGGCCCACATGAGAAAAACAGCAAACAAACAAATGATTAACTTTTACCTGTCGCCCCACATATGGTGCATCAGCTAGGAAACTGAAAGCAGATCAGTGTGATTGAACAGTGAAAGTGATTGGTAGAAATCAGCAAACTCGGTAGGCACTAACAGGATACCGAAGTGACAGGCAGAAACTAGTGCGGGAACAGTGTTATAATTTACTTGCAAGTGTGGTGAATAAACAGTGTAGGCTGACCATAGGAACTTGGATCATGACGGGAGGAAGAAGGAAGCCGACACTGGATCATGGCTGCCTCCAGCACTGAAGGTAGAAGAAGACGGTGCATTATCACAGAGCTGCATGGGTCTGCATGACACCCGCAAGCTGCGGCAAGAACACTCACCAGTGGTTAGAACCAACCCCCCTGCCCCTGGAGCTACTGCAATAAGCGATACCCACAGCCATCTTTGCCGCCACAGCTGCTGCTGCTGCATGCAATATGTCATGACGCTTTGCTTCATGATTACTGGTACACTGTGCTGACAACATTCATCAAAGTCTTGCAATTAAGTTAAGTCAAGAATATTTAAAGTATTTGTTAATTGCTGCTAACAGGCTACTAAAAATGGATACCTATGTGAATATCAAGAAGGAACCAGTCTCTGACCATGAATCCTCAGACTCAGAAACTGAATTTAATGAGGATGGTTCCATTGAGCCAACAAATATTGAATTAGAGGGTGATTTGTCAAAGGTAGAATCTGATATGAATTTAAATGATACTGCCAGGTTAGAACCAGTTTCTGTTGAAGAAGTAAGTGAAGTCAAAAAGGAGAAAATACGAGGGTTATTCCAAAAGTAAGGTCCGATTCGCCGTAACTATTGAAATTTGGCGCCAATGACAAAACACGCATGCGCGCCGACTCCCGGCAAGCCTTGCGCATCAAACGCCGCCATTCGCTTTGTTACTGTTGCTGAGTGTAGTTCACAGTGTCACTTTACAATGTTTAAGACAATTGATTCAGCCCGCCGATTGTGAAGTAAGGGCAGTGATACGGTTTTTGTCTGCAAGAAACAATTCAGCGGCGGAAATCCATCGGCAGATTACTGAAGTGTACGGTCCTAACATAATGAGCGACAGTAAAGTGCGCAAGTGGGGTGCGAGCTTTTAATGAAGGACGGGATAATGTGCACGATGAACCACGGTGTGGCCGACCATCAGTGATTTCAGACGATTTGGTCAATGCGGTTGACAAAAAAATTCGTGAAGATCGCCGATTCACTATTACAGACGTAGACATGCATTTTCCGAATGTGAGTAGAACAACTTTGTACAGAATTGTGTCTGAACATTTGAAGTTTCACAAATTGTGTGCCCGTTGGGTTCCCAGGCTGCTTACTGAGCCCCAACGAATGAAAAGAATGGCTTTTGCTTTTGATTTTTTGGAGCGATATCATAAGGAAGGTGACAGTCTTTTAGACAATGTTGTCACAGGGATGAGACATGGGTTTCTCACATCACTGCAGAGTCTAAACGTCAGTCAATGCAATGGCGTCACACGTCATCGCCAGTCAAGGTCAAGGCAAAGCAGACAATCTCAACACGTAAGGTTATGGCGACTGTGTTCTGGGACAGACGTGGAGTATTGTTAGTCGACTTTATGGAGAGAGGAACAACGATTAATAAGCCGCCTACTGCGCTACCCTGACTAAACTTCGACGTGCAATCCAGAATAAGCGACGTGGTCTTTTGTCGTCTGGAATCTTGTTGTTGCATGACAATGCCAGACCCCACACTGCAAATGAAACGCAAGCTCTGATCAAGAAATTTGGATGGGAACAGATGGACCATCCTCCTTACAGTCCGGACCTGACGCCAAGTGATTTCCACCTGTTCCGTTACTTAAAGGAGTTTCTCGGCGGCAAGCGCTTCGACACAGATGATGAAGTGAAAGAAGCAGTTAAGGACTGGTTATCGTCACAGGCGGCTGATTTCTATAACATGGGCATTCAAAAGCTTGTTGAACGATGTGACAAATGTTTAAATAAGTATGGAAGTTATGTAGAAAAATAGATAAAGATGTAAGGAATGTAAATAAAACAATTGTTTTGAAAAAACATTTTAGTTTTGATTTTTTTTTTTATAACCGGACCTTACTTTTGGAATAACCCTCGTAGAAATAATAACATCATCAGATAATGGAACTAAGCTCAATATGCCCCAAATTCAGCCAGGGCAGGGAATTCCAAGTGGCAATGTAGAGGCTCCAAACTGGATGCAATTGCTGTTTGCCAAACTCAAATCACATCATAAAGAGTTGAACAACAAAACTGAAACTAGTAGTAAAGAGCTCAGGGATAGTACTAAAGTGTTAAAGAATAGTAATAAAGAACTGAGGGACAGTAATAAAAAACTGGAAAATAAGGTTGAGGCTAGTAATAAGGAAATGAGGGATAGTAACAAAAAGTTGGAAAATAAAACTGACGATGGTAACAAAGAACTGAAGCATGAAATGAAATAAAAAATGAACAGTTTAAATTACAAGGTGGATGCTCTCCGTCATAATATTCAAGTCAAAGTAGGGCAACAGTTAACTAAAATGCATAATACTTTTAAATGCGAAATTGACAAGGTTCCCAAAGACTTCCAAGATGCAGATGAACTCTTGGAAGGGAGGTTGTCAGAAAGAATAGGCAATGAATCTAAACTTTGCTCTGTCAGAAAAATATTGAGGAAGTAAAAGAAACTTGTAAGGAATTTTGTGGAGAGGTGGACAAAAGATGTTCTGACAGGATAGAAGCAGAAGAGTTACAAGTAGAGGAACTGAATACTAACTTTGCTAACCTAGAAAATAGAGCAACCTCTGTTAGTTCTAGTAGTACTACTGCACAGTATATGGCTTCAGTTGACGCAGCTTTTATTGGGTGTCGATAATTCTTACCTTTTGATCTAGATAAATAGATCCACCCTATTGATTTTTGGAATAACTTTGAAGACGTTTTGCCTAATGCCTGGTCAGAAAGATGTTTTGCCTTTATAAGAAGTCATTTGTCAGGAGAGGCTTTGTGATGGTCAGCTGATGTAATTATAAAATGTAAAACTTTGTCTGAATTTAAATCTGCATTTCTTAATGAATACTGGTCACACAATAAACAAAATAGTGTTTTAAGAGAATTTTGGAGTGGTGAAAAGTTTTCACCAGGATGTGAATCAGTAAAAGATTTCTCTAGGAAGTGGGTGTCATGGCAATCGCATTTGACAGAAAAGGTGAAACCAGATATAGTTATTCTGGGTTTAGAAGGTAAGCTGCCTTGGTACTGTCAGAAAATAATCATTTCCACCCCTAGAGATAGTGTAGATAAATTCATTGAATATCTAAAGCGGGTGGAAAGAATAGCTGCTGCGGAAGAGCAGATGCAGCATAATAACATATCATCTAACAATCACGTACCAAACAGAAATCAAGGCAGTGGGAATGTGAATGTTAAAAGTATGGAAGTTAGAAATACAGGGGCAAATCATCAAAATCAGGGCCGTGGTAGAGGAGGAGGGGATAGACATTCACCACACTTTTGTAACAATTATTATGACAAAAGCAAAAATGTAAACACAATGCCATTAAGACCAAAGGAGGGTGGAGATTTTAATTTACCAGATATAGACTGGGATACTCAAATGTTTATAATGGGAGGCAGGGACAAAGAATCCAGTGAAATTTTGTTAAGTGTGTTATCTGGAAACTACCTTGAGCAGTTAAACAGAGAACCAACTCATGGCGATAACATGTTAGACCTTCTGGTGACAAACAGACCTGAACTATTTGAAACAGTTAATGCAGAACAGGGAATCAGTGATCATAAAGCAGTTACAGCATCAAAGATTTTAACCATAAATAGAAATATTAAAAAAGGTAGGAAGATTTTTCTGTTTAGCAAAAGTGACAACAAGCAGATTTCAGAGTACTAGACAGCTCAACACAAAAGTTTTATCTCAAGTAGAGATAGTGTTGAGGATCAGTGGACAAAGTTCAACACGATCGTACAATATGCATTAGATGAGTATGTGCCAACCAAGATTGTAAGAGATGGAAAAGAGCCACCATGGTACAACAACTGAGTAATAAAACTGCTACAGAAGCAAAGGGAACTTCACAGCAAATATAGACATAGCCAAAGCCTTGCAGAAAAACAAAAATTACACGAACTGAAATGTAGTGTGAGGAGGGCTATGCGAGAGGTGTTCAATGAATTTTAAAGTAAAGTTCTATGTACTGACTTAGCAGAAAATCCTAAGAAATTTTGGTCTTATGTCAAAGAGGTAGCTGGATCAAAACAAAATGTCCAGACACTCTATGACCAAAATGGTACTGAAACAGAGGATGACAGACTAAAGGCCGAAATACTAAATGTATTTTTCCAAAACTGTTTCACAGATGAAAACTGCACTGTAGTTCCTTCTCTAGATTGTTGCACAGATGACAAAATAGTAGATATTGAAATAGATGACAGAGGGATAGAAAAACAATTAAAATCACTCAAAAGAGGAAAGGCCGCTGGACCTGATGGGATACCAGTTCGATTTTACACAGCGTACACGAAGGAACTTGCCCCCCTTCTTGCAGCAGTGTACTGTAGGTCTCTAATGAACAAAGTAAGAGCATATGGACTATCAGACCAATTGTGTGATTGGATTGAGGAGTTCCTAGATAACAGAATGCAGCGTGTCATTCTCAATGGAAAGCAGTCTTCCGAAGTAAGAGTGATTTCAGGTGTGGCGCAGGGGAGTGTGGTAGGACCATTGCTATTCACATTATACATAAATGACCTTGTGGATGACATCAGAAGTTCACTGAGGCTTTTTGCGGATGATGCTGTGGTATATCGAGAGGTTGTAACAATGGAAAATTGTACTGAAATGCAGGAGGATCTGCAGTGAATTGACGCATAGTGCAGGGAATAGCAATTGAATCTCAATGGAGACAAGTGTAATGTGCTGCAAATACATAGAAAGAAAAATCCCTTATCATTTAGCTACAATATAGCAGGTCAGCAACTGGAAGCAGTTAATTCCATAAATTATCTGGGAGTACGCATTAGGAGTGATTTAGAATGGAATGATCATATAAAGTTGGTCGTCGGTAAAGCAGATGCCACACTGAGATTAGTTGGAAGAATCCTAAGGAAATGCAATCTGAAAACAAAGGAAGTAGGTTACAGTACACTTGTTCGCCCACTGCTTGAATACTGCTCAGCAGTGTGGGATCCGTACCAGATGGGTTGATAGAAGAGATAGAGAAGATCCAACGGAGAGCAGCGCGCTTCATTACAGGATCATTTAGTAATTGCGAAAGCGTTACGGAGATGATAGATAAACTCCAGTGGAAGACTCTGCAGGAGAGATGATCAGTAGCTCGGTACGTGCTTTTGTTGAAGTTTTGAGAACATACCTTCACCGAGGAGTCAAGCAGTATATTGCTCCCTCGTACGTGTATCTCGTGAAGGGACCATGGGGATAAAATCAGAGAGATTAGAGCCCACACACAGGCATACCGACAATCTTTCTTTCAGTGAACAATACGAGACTGGAATACAAGGGAGAAACGATAGAGGTGCTCAAGGTACCCTCCGCCACACACCGTCAGGTGGCTTGCGGAGTATGGATGTAGATGTAGAAGCAGGCAAAAAGCAATACATCGTCTCAAAAATGAGATCGACAGGAAGTGGCTAAGCAGGGATGGCTAGAGGACAAATGTAAGGATGTAGAGGCTTATCTCACTAGGGGTAAGGTAGATACTGCCTACAGGAAAATTAAAGAGACCTTTGGAGAAAAGAGTACCACTTGTATGAATATCCAGAGCTCAGATGGAAACCCAGTTCTAAGCAAAGAAGGGAAAGCAGAAAAGTGGAAGGAGTATATAGAGGATCTACACAGGGGCAATGTACTTGAGGGCAATATTATGGAAATGGAAGAGGATGTAGATGAAAATGTAATGGGAGATATGATACTGTGTTAAGAGTTTGACAGAGCACTGAAAGACCTAAGTCGAAACAGGGCCCCAGGAGTAGACAACATTCCATTAGAACTACTGTCAGCCTTGAGAGAGCCAGTCCTGACGAAACTCTACCATGTGGTGAGCAAGATGCATGAGACAGGTGAAATACCATCAGACTTCAAGAAGAATATAATAATTCCAATCCCAAAGAAAGCAGGTGTTGAGAGACGTGAAAATTACTGAACTATCAGTTTAATAAGTCACGGCTGCAAAATACTAATGCAAATTCTTTACAGATGAATGGAAAAACTGGTAGAAGCCGACCTCAGGGAAGATCAGTTTGGATTCCCTAGAAATATTGGAACATATGAGGCAATACTGACCCTACTGCTTATCTTAGAAGCTAGATGAAGAAAAGGCAAACCTATGTTTCTAGCATTTGTGGACTTAGAGAAAGCTTTTGATAATGTTGACTGGAATACTCTCTTTCAAATTCTAAAGGTGGCAGGGGTAAAATACAGGGAGCGAAAGGCTATTTACAATTTGTACAGAAACCAGATGGCAGTTATAAGAGTCGAGGGACATCAAAGGGAAGCAGTGGTTGGGAAGGGAGTGAGACAGGTTTGTAGCCTCTCCCTGATGTTATTCAACCTGTATATTGAGCAAGCAGTAAAGGAAACAAAAGAAAAATTCGGAGTAGGTATTAAAATCCATGGAGAAGAAATAAAAACTTTAAGATTCGCTGATGACATTGTAATTCCGTCAGAGACAGCAAAGGGCTTGGAAGAGCAGTTGAACGGAATGGACAGTGTGTTGAAAGGAGGATATAAGATGAACATCAACAAAAGCAAAATGAGGATAATGGAATTTAGTCGAGTTAACTCGGGTGATGCGAGGGAATTGGATTAGGAAATGAGACACTTAAAGTAGTAAAGCAGTTTTGCTATTTGGAGAGCAAAATAACTGATGATGGTCGAAGTAGAGAGGATATAAAATGTAGACTGGCAATGGCAAGGAAAGTGTTTCCGAAGAAGAGAAATTTGTTAACATAGTGTATAGATTTAAGTGTAAGGAAGTCATTTCTGAAAGTATTTGTATGGAGTGTAGCCATGTATGGAAGTGAAACATGGACAATAAATAGTTTGGACAAGACGAGAATAGAAGCTTTTGAAATGTGGTGCTACAGAAGAATGCTGAAGATTAGATGGGTAGATCACATAACTAAGGAAGAGGTATTGAATAGAATTGGGGATAAGAGGAGTTTGTGACACAACTTGACTAGAAGAAGGGATCAGTTGGTAGGACATGTTCTGAGGCATCAAGGGATCACCAGTTTAGTATTGGAGGTCAGCCTGGAGGGTAAAAATCGTAGAGGGAGACCAAGAGATGAATACACTAAGCAGATTCTGAATGATGTAGGCTCCAGTATGTACTGGGAGATTAAGCAGCTAGCACAAGATAGAGTAGCATGGAGAGCTGCATCAAACCAGTCTTAGGACTGAAGACCACAACAACAACAACAATGGCTGACGAACACTGGTAAAAGGTAGGTTTTTTAAATGAAAATGCAGAACATAGGTACGTTTGAACATTTTATTTTTGTTGTTCCAATGTGATACATGTACCTTTGTGAACTTATCATTTCTGAGAATACATGCTGTTACAGTGTGATTACCTCTAAATACCACATTAATGCAATAAATGCTCAAAATGATGTCTGTCAACCTCAATGCATTTGGCAATATATATGTAATGACGTTCCTCTCAACAGTGAGTAGTTCACTTCCATAAAGTTTGCACATGCATTGACAATGCACTGATGCATGTTGTTAGGCATTGTCGGTGGATCACAATAGCAAATATCCTTCAACTTTCCCCACAGAAAGAAATCTGGGGACGTCAGATCTGGTGAATGTGCGGGCCATGGTATGGTGCTTCGATGACTAATCCACCTGTCATGAAATATGATATTCAACACTGCTTCAACCGCATGCAAGTTATGTGCCGGACATCCATCATGTTGGAAGTACATCGCCATTCTGTCATGCAGTGAAACATCTTGTAGTAACATCAGTAGAACATTACGTAGGAAATCAGCGTACATTGCACCATTCAGATTGCTATCGATAAAATGGGGGCCAATTATCCTTTGTCTCATAATGCCGCACCATGCATTAACCCGCCAAGGTTGCTGATGTTCCAATTGTTGCAGCCATCATGAATTTTCTGTTGTCCAGTAGTGTACATTATGCCGGTTTATGTTACCGCTGTTGGTGAATGACGCTTGATCGCTAAATAGAACGCGTGCAAAAAATCTGTCACCATGCCGTAATTTCTATTATGCCCAGTGGCAGAACTGTACATGATGTTCAAAGTCATCACCATGCAATTCCTGGTGCATAGAAATATGGTACGTGTGCAATCAATGTTGATGTAGCATTCTCAACACCGACGTTTTTGAGATTCCCGATTCTCACGCAGTTTGTCTGCTATTGATGTGCAGATTAGCCGCGACATCAGCTAAAACATCTACTTGGGCAGCATCATTTGTTGCAGGTCATGGTTGACATTTCACATGTGGCTGAACACTTCCTGCTTCCTTAAATAACATAACTATCCAGCGAATGGTCCGTACACTTGGATGATGCCATCCAGGATACCAAGCAGCATACATAGCACACACCCGTTTGGCATTTTGATCACAATAGTCATACATCAACACAATATTGACCTTTTCCGCAATTGGTAATCGGTCCATTTCAACATGGGTAATGTATCACGAAGCAAATACCTCCCACACTGGCGGAATGTTACATGATACCTTGTACTTATATGTTTGTGACTCTTACAGCACCACCTATCACAAAGCGAAAAAAGTGGTCCAACTAAAACATTCATATTTCTTTATATACTACTCGAATATGTAATAAAAATGGGGGTTCCTGTTTAAAAAAATGCAGTTCATATCTGTTTGACCTATGGCAGCGCCATCTAGCGGGCCAACCATAGCGCCATCTGGTTTCCCCCTTCAAGCTAGACGAGTTTCGTTCTTTGTATATTTTTGATTTGATGCTTATTTTGTGGGATATTTGGCCCGGTCACTATCAATGGACCACCCTGTTTATGTATGGTTATTTTGTATGTGCAGTAATAAGGAATTTTCTAAAAATCCATTTTATTTAAAAGAGTATACTAAATTATTACATTACTTGTTTGTTTCTTTCTGGATATTTAGTTTTGTTCAAAAGTATATTTTTTCACAAAAATTAAAAAGGGGGCGGTGAAGCAAGCCAAGCATTGTATCGTGTGTGAAATTCAGAGGTGAGCGAGTGTGCCGGGACTTACCCCAGTTCACTGCTAGTAGCACCACAGCATCTTAACACATCTGTGCACAGCGGCAAGTATTGTACCACAATTAAGTATGAAATTAAAAATCAGAATTTATGTTTAAAACTCTCTTAAAATATAGGTTAGTGTTATAATGTTCCAATACAAAGTCTTTACGTTCTAGACTTAACAGTTTTCATAAAAATGCCATTTTAAGAGGTAATAAGTGGCGCTAAATAATGGACTTAGAAACATGAAAATTTGTTTTATGCTTCACTTCACCCCAGAAATAATAACTGAAAGACGACTTTATAGTTTTTGATTAATTAAGTAAAAAACCAATTTTGTAGCTAAAATGCACCCAATTGTTGCAGATTAAGTACCTGTGATTTTAATGATAGAGAATTTTGGTTAAATTGGATGATAAAATATACCAAGTGATAGAGCTATACTGAATTTGAGAGTTGTAGTATTAATAACTGCCGACAAAAGGTCTAGTAAATATATGGTTCAGAGGTAACGATCTACCGTTAGTTCCACTATAAAAATTCTAGAAGGCAAAGTTTTCAGTCTAGCAAGCTGAAATGTTTTCTGTGATTTAAAACAGCTTAACTATATACAAGTAAAAATTAAGAACTTTCTGAAGTAATTTGTGACTATGTTATTTGAGATTATGTGCCTGAGATAGCGGTCGTTCGGAGGCTGCTGCATTATGCTGATATCTGTAGATAACATATGTTCCCTCGGCTGTCTGCTCTGGCACCTATATAAATGCAGCTCAAGAGGCAATAGTAAGGTTCACTTTGCATTCAGCTACTGTAAGATCCACATGTGTTAAACGTTGGGTCACGATGTGCCTCGGATGAAGTCAGAGCCGAACTGTGCCAAAGTGCATATTTTGCGGTAAAAATGGATAGTGAACTCAAGAGGATTGTACACTGTCCTGGATTGCTTAGAAATTGCCAGAGTAATTGTTAGTGTGCCATTGATGTGAATTACAATTCTGTGTGGCAAGTGGTGACTTTCTTTCCATTTTTATGGCGAGCATTAATTTTGAACATTTATTGCAAACTGTCATTGAGTAATTTTAGTCAGGACAAAAGACAGTCTGGTAGGAACGTACTGTAGAGGTCGCCTCTGAACTGCTAAATCTGCTGTTAGAATAGAAAGACTTGCTTTCAGTTGAAAATAGTGAATTTCCAAGTGTGGTATGGGAGAAACTTTATTAATATAATTTTGATTGGAACTTCACACTTTTATTTAAAATCAAAGTCCTGATCCCACAAAGAAATAGGAGAATAGAAACTTTCAATTCAGTGGGCTGGATGAGAATGTGGCCGTGCAGACTGGAAACTAAGGTCAGTAAGTTACCCTTCACTTTCTGGCTGACCACTAAATTAGTTGCCAGGCTCGTGTGAGAAAAATGGCGAAAAAACAGATGATTAACTTTTACCTGCCACCCTACACTCTGATAGAATTATGTTGTCATTGGTAAACATCAAAATTTTTATTTCTGCTCCGTGAATTTTAATTCCTTCTCCAAAATTTTGTTTGGTCCTTTACCAATGTACGTGCTGAATAACTCTATGATAGACTATCACCCTGTCTCACTGCCTTCTCAATAGTTGCTTCCTTTTCATGTCCCTCATCTCTTATAATTGCCATCTGCTTCCTGAACAAGTTGTAAATAGTCTTTCACTCCCTGTATTTTACCCCTGCTACCCTCATAATTTGAAAGAGAGCATTCCAGTCAACATTGTCAAAAGCTTTCTCAAAGTCTGTGAATGATATAAAGGTAAAGTCTTTCATTAACCTAAGTTCTAAAATAAGTCATAGTGTCAGTAATGCATCACAGAATGTAAACTGATCTTCTCCAAAGTCAGCTTCTACCAGTTTTTCCATTAGTGTTGGTAGTTTGCAACCATGACTTATTAAACTGATAGTTCAGTAATATTCACATCTGTCAACACCAGCTTTCTTTGGGATAAAAATGATTATATTCAACTTGAAGTCTGAGGATATTTCTCCTGTCTCATACATCTTGCAGACCAGGTGGAAGAGTATTGTCACAGCTGGCTCTCCCAAGGCCGTCAGTAGGTCTGATGGAATGTCATCTACCCCTAAGGCCTTATTTCAACTTCTGAGTATAATGTCTGTCATCTCATCTTAATCTGTGTGCTCCACCATTTCTGTAATACTTCCTGCAAGTTCATCTTCATTGTATAGACTCTCTACATACTCCTTCCACCTTTCAGCTCTCCCTTCTTTGCTTAGGGTTAGTTTTCCATCTGAGCTCTTAATATTGGTTGTTTGGGGAAGAAGACCAGACAGCGAGGTCATCGGTCTCATTGGATTAGGGAAGGATGGGGAAGGAAGTCAGCCGTGCCCTTTCAAAGGAACCATCCCAGCATTTGCCTGGAATGATTTAGGGAAATCATGGAAAACCTAAATCAGGATGACCGGATGCGGGATTGAACTGTCGTCCTCCCGAATGCGAGTCCAGTGTCTAACCACTGTGCCACCTTGCTCGGTCTCTTGATATTCATACCACTGCTTCTGTTTTCTCCAAAGGCCTCTTTAATTTTCCTGCAGGCGGTATTTATCTTTCCACTAGTGATCCATGCTTCTAAATCCGTACAGTTGTCCTCTATCCATTCCTTCTTAGCCATTTTGTGCTTCCTGTAAAACTCATCTTTTAGATATTTTTATTTTCTTTCATCTGTTTCATTTGCCAGGTTTTTATACTTTCTCCTTTCATCAGCTGATTTCATTATGTTCTGAGTCACCCAAGAGTTTCTACTAGACCTAGTCTTTTTAGCTATTTGATACTCAATTGCCTTCAATGTTTCATCTCGCAAAACTAGCCATTCATCTTCTACAGTATTCCTTTCCCCTGGTCTAGTCAATCACTCCCTAATGCTCCCTCAGTAACTCTCTGCAACCTCTGGATCTTTCAAATTATCCAGGTCCTATCTCCTTAAATTCCCAACTTTTGCAATTTCTTTAGTTTTAATCTACATTTCATAACCAATAAATTATGGTCAAAGTCCACACCCCTGGAAATGTCTTGCAATTTAAAATCTGCTTCCAGGATCTCTGTCTTACCCTTATATAATCAACCTGAAACCTTCTGGTGCCTCCAAGACTCTTCCACATATACAACCTTCTTTCATGATTCTTAAACAAAATGTTAGCTACGATTAAGTTATGTTCTGTGCAGAATTCTACCGAGCAGCTTCCTCTTTCATTCATTTCCCCCAGTACATATTCACCTACCATTTTTCCTTCTCTTCCTTTACCTACTATCAAATTCCAGTCCCTCGTTACAATTAAATTTGTGTCTCCCTTAACTATCTGAATAATTTCTTTTATCTCATTATACATTTCTTCAATCTCTTCATCATTTGCGGAGCTAGTTGGCATATGAACTTGTACTATTGTGGTGGGTGTGGCTTAGTGTCTACCTTCGCTATGATCAGGGGTTCATTATGCTTAGACGCATCGTCTAGGGCACCAGCACAGTAGCTCAGTGTGTTCGGTCACTGAATTAGCTGCCCTCTGTAATTAAAAAACTGAGTTGAACGGATCAACCAACAACCTGAATGGGTGTCATTGGACATCTGCCCCAAACAAATTCAGCAAACAATATAGATCAAAATGAGATAAAAAAAGTGGGGTTGCATCTTTGATTACTAATCAAAATGTCCTCGGTCCCAGGTTCCAAACCCATCACCACTTAAATTTTGATTAATTATCAGCACTGGGACCTGAAGGTTTCCAGCATAAGAAGTCACCCTCGTTCTGCCAACAGTCTTGTCAAAGAGGAGAGTGGAGAGAGGTTCAGGACACTATCTTGTGCTTGGGGTGGGAAACTGTTCCTAAAGGCAGAAGAATGATCAACAGCATGAGGATGCAGAAGGCAATAGAAACCACTGCATTCAAGACACATAACATGTATCTACAGGACATGTGGCCTGTAATTGAAAAAATGTCATGATGATCTCTCTATTGGCAAAACATTCTGGAATAATGGAATAATGCCCCTTTTGTATCTTCGGGGGGGGGGGGGGGGGGGGGGGAGGAGGAGACTGTCAAATGGGAGATGACCATGAGAAAAAGACTGAATAATCAGCAGAAGGGTAACATTCTATGAGTCACAGTGTGGATGGTTAACACGTGAATGAACATTTACAGAAAGCATATTATGTTAAATTTATTCCTTGGTGACGTAAAAAAATAAAATATGAAGGCTTGTCTTTCAAGGGGTGACTTTGAACAGCGCCTTCCCTATTCTTAGACACATCAGATCTATGGGCAACATGTTTTAGTGAAGTTTCCTTCAAAGAAAAGTGTAAAATAGTGTTGGACATGTTATCACTGATGATGAAATTACACTTCTGAGGAAGTGGCATTCCAAGATGGAATCAGATGAAGTTTCTTGTGTGGCCTAATGTTCCCAATGTGTCAGATTTTGAGAAAGGTGACCTGATTCTAAGGCAGATAGAAGGGGAAGGCTTCATTTTGAGTTTAATTTTGATGTCTATGATATCTGCTAAAGTGGACACACTTTTGTGGCAACTTCCTTTCCTGCAGAGTGTTTACAGATGTAATTCTTTAAAATATGATAACTTTTTTTTCATTTCTTTTATTAAAGTCATTCAGACTGTTTTGAAAAGATGTGGTTTTAAATAATTTTCTTATTTCATGACTAGCTCAGCACCCATTTCCATATTAGCAAAATTAAGCTGTAATCATACAAACAGTTTCAGGTGATTAAAGAAAACTCATAAAAAATTCTCAAATTTTTCTAAAAAAGTGACTTTCAAAACTATATTTACATACAAAATATCATGCTGTTTCATATGATAGGGGTGTCATTTAAAAATAATTGACATGACTCCCACAGCATAGGCAAATGTTTCCATGTTCAAAGTGACCCCGACATATGGGGTTAAATTGAACAGCGAAAAAAATAAATAAATAATAAAAAAAAAAACACTAGGCATGGGGGATAAGAATGTATAATCTGCTTTATCATATTCAGCAACACCTCTTGCAACTTCCCAAAAAGTTTCATGTCAATATCTTAAGAAGTTTCTGTTTAATTTACAAAAATGAATTTAAAATGTTCAAAGTCACCCCACTTTACGGTACTATTTCTTCTTCGCTGTTGTTTCGAAGGGAATCTGTTCCCACATGGATAAAAATGCGCTTTTGGATTTCTGTTAGTCTTATATGTCGCCCTCTCTCTTGAGTTTAAGTCGTCGTTTGGATGTTTATGCAATTAATGCATCCTGATTCCTGTTCGAACGTCGATTTTGGAGTTTGGAATGACTATGTTTTTCAACAATGAGTCATCTATAATAAAGAATTCACTTTCTGCCTTACTATAGCTCTTCTTTTTTTATTTTATTTTTTGCATCATAAACTGGGGTGAATAGGGATAGGGGGTGGATAGGAACAAAACCTGGGAAAATCGAATTAAATGTAACCTCTCACTTGTGTTTTCGTCTAAGGTGTCTACAAGATGTTTTGGCACCAAAATCTGTTTTTATTTTTATCATGTTGGTAGACATTTTAATCTGCTGGTAATCTGAATAAAATTTTTATACCTCTTAAACTGTTGTTTGTTGCTTGCTGATGTCTGGATTAACGTGTTATTGGAGTTATATTTTCAGTGCAGTATATTTTGGTGAGTATTTAGACATAATAAATGTTGAGTTACCTCCACTCTGAAAGTAACCATTTAATTTGTTTATTTGAAGTAGCATTTGTGTAGCTATATTGGGGTGAATAGGGACAAGACGAAAAATAACGAAAGTAGTTCTGGTGACATATTTAACTTAAATATATTTAATTTGAAAACTGACAAAATTTACTTTTAACAATTTAAGTTATTTATTGGTTTACCCAACCTCAATGTTAACCTCATTCCAGTGTTTCACGATGCTTAGGAGATACAAAAGAGACCCTTGATTGAACATACATCGTCCTGTTGATAAGAAGATGATAATGCAGACTGTTCAGGCAATTGCTCGTGGAATGTCCATAAGAAAAGCAGAAAAAAACTGAAGTTTCTAAATCAGCCATAAAGCATTATGTGAAGTAATCAAGAGACATTCTTGCTGGGAATATTGAGTTCAGGAAGAAAGGTGGCCAGACTTGTCTTCCTAATCATCTTGAACAATAACTTGTTGAATGCCTTCCAATTTGTGCAGATTGGGGCTATCCTTTAAGTGCCTATGACTTGTGTTGCTTAGTAAAATACCACTTGGGCATAGAGGGCAAGAATGTAGCCAAATTTAAAGACAACATGTCTGGATATGAGTGTGCATTAGACTTCCTGACTAGACACAAAACTAATATCACCCAGTGCATGTGTCGCAATATTTAAAGGAGTCAAGCACAACTATTCCCAGCAATTATCAACACTTACTTTGATGAGTTGACAGCATCAATGAAGGTACTGGAGGCAGTGTACCATCACATCTGATAATTAACTATGGCGAGACTGCTCTCTCTGACAACCCAGAATGACGAAAACTTATTTTTAAAAGAGGGTGCAAATACCCAGAGAGGGTATCTGTCATTTTTGCAGCATTTGCTTCTGGGATGATGCTGTCCCCTCCCTATGTAATCTACAAAGCAACATTTATGTATGACTTGTGGACTGAAGGTGCCCCTCCAGGTGTCATTTATGACTGCAGTAAGTCTGGCTGGGTGGCTGGATGGAAATTGCTTCCTTGACTGGTTCCAGAGAGTTATAATACCATTATCGCCGACTTGAGGGGAGGAAGCTTTTGATAGGTGACAGTTTAAGTTCTCACTTATCACCAGCTGATGTTAGGCTATGCAAGGACCATAATATCTCATTTGTAGTCCTTCCTGCAAATTCGACGCATTTGACACAACCATTAGATGTTGCCCTTTTCCAACCACTCAAGATACAGTGGAGAAAAATTCTTGAAAACAGTAAATCCAAAGCAAATGTCAGACATAGAGCATTTGATAAAAAGTGTATTCCTTCTGTTCTGAAGAAATCATTGAATTGAGTTGAATTGAATTGAATGAAAGAATGTTGGAAGATAATATCCAATCTCGTATTCAAAAGGCAGGTATATTTCCTCGTAACCAGAAGAAAGTACTTGACAACTTGCCAATTGAAGAAAGTGCAGGAACTGCTGCCACCAGACAGTCTGACAGAATTTTTAAAAGTAATGCATTACAGGAATGATGACACAGAGCAGACAAGGGGCCAGAAAAAGAGACTGAATGTCCCAGCTAGTTGCAGTGTTACTTTAGTGGACCTTCAGAAAACTGATGAAGATGATCACAAACAATTACCAGATGAAGAGGAAGAAATCATTCTAGATGACCTAGACTCTTCTGTAGAAGATGCACAAAATGGAGATGCAGCCACTGTAGATGTTGAGATAAATAATTTAAAGGAAGGAGACTGGGTTAAGGTCAAGTTTTCTTATGATAAGTGTATGAAGGTGTTCATTGGAATGATTCTTCAAATTGATAAAGAAAATGGGCAATACAAGGGAACGTTTCCTCGCCAGTCGAACAAGTGTTCCGATTTGTTTGTTTTTCCTGATGTGCGCGATGAGTGTATTTTCTCAAAAGCTGATATTCTTGGTATTTTGAAGACACCAACTGTATGAAGAGGACGTTACACCTTCAAACCAAACCCATTTGTGTAATGACTGATTTGTTTGGATAATCAATTTGTTCATTTTTTTTACCTGTGGTTTGTATAATTGTAAATTGTATTGTAAAAATAATAGTTGTGGGTTTAAAGTAAATAAAAGTTCCTTTATACTGCCACACCTGTGTAATAAATATCATCAAGCCAGTCTTAAAAAGATAAATTATGTCCCTATACAGCCCACAAGATATTTGGATAGGGAACACAATGATAAATAAATACATGTCCCTTTTCACCCCGACATTGACAGGAGTAGGGACACAAACAAAAGAAATATATACATGTTGAAGGAAAAGGAGAACAGATTTCCATTACTTGGCATGGATTGTGTGAGCAATGTTACACAATATAAAAACATTAACATCAGTACAGAAGTTATTTAATGTTCAGGAGTCACAAAAGAAACACAAAACTGCCCCTATTCTCCCCAGTTTACGGTACGTTACTCTGTTCCACTTATATTTATTAAGTTCTTCCATATCTTCAGTTCCTTTTTGTTTCATTATGGCGGCTGAATTTTTTCATTGTTTGTCAGTTGTATCACTATGTGTATTTGCCGATGTAGGTCAGTCTAATACTGGAGTTTTTTCACATACACAACGTTTTTTTACGTTCCAATGCAATATTTTCCTTCTGCTTTCAGGGCATCAATGTCACTTTGAAGAACACGAATAATTTCATCTTTAGAACTTAATGCGGATGTTAATCACGCATTTTTGTCACTTGTAAGTTGAGGCATGTCCACTGAATATAATCATAAATTTCAGGTATACGTTCACACACTTCTTGTGTAACCAAAAGTTGTACTTAATGCACTGAATTCCTTTGATAACACGTTTTTATACTTTCTGCATGAAGAACCATTTCATTTTAATTGATTTTGGAGCATCCTTTCACCATGCAGTTCTACCGGCGACATCTTGACCATTGCTGACATTCGTGAAATAGTCTCTGCTGATGTTGAAAATAATATTCTCACTTGATACCTTCTTGAGTATATATAAATATTATAAATATGGAAAACAAATCAACCATCACAAGTGTATGCCAAAAAACCTCTATCAATTTTGGCAATGCTACATACAAATCTGCAGCAATGAGTCCAGCTGTTCTTTAGGAAAAATATTCTGCATATTCCCCTACCTGTCTGGTACTGAATTTCACCCTTTGACACCTATTGCTGGATGCTAATTGTTTTCTAAGTCTCCTTGAGATATTATAACAATAAAAGTTTTCTTGAATTTTCTGAATGCATTTTGTGTCCCAAAATGCCTGAAACTTTCAGGTACAAGTTTTATTAACACCTCAGTGCACTGTTCAGGTGCACTTAACATCCAGTTCTAATTGTCAACACTTGTCCTTCTAAATATTAGCTCTTATATCTTATATAATATTGTCACACCTTTTCATTCCCCATTTTCCACAAATAACTCATTACCAATCTCCAAGATTTATAACTATTCTGGTTTCTCCTGGTATCATTGCATAGGCCTATGCTTCTTATCTCCTTTTTATCTTCCATCCCATTAAAATCTATTAATTTAATCTACTCAAATTCCCCACTGCTGTTTTCAAATTCAGTCTCCACTGTAAGTCTTGACAGTGCTTTGGCACTCAGGTTGTCCTTACTTTTTATATATGTGATGGTACACTCAAACTGTGCCCACATAGTTATTCTGCTGTGGTACAGCTTACATTCTTGTAATTAAATTAAAAATTATGATCAGTATATACTACAGTCTTGTTTCCCAATAACTAAATTTTAAATTTACTGTGTGTAATGAATTGTAAACAATTCCTTCTCTGTAAAGGTGTATGGCTCTTCATGTTTCTGTAGTGTCCTACTTGCAAAAGTTATTGGCATGTATTCTATCTTTCCATCTAAGTCTTTTCCTTGAGCAGAGAACCCCAACCCACTGTCACTGCTGTCTGTCATGATACAGAATGGCAGAGCAAGTAAAAAAATTTTTTTTTTCTTGCATCTAATTGTGTTTTAACTTTATTATATGCTTCCTGGCAACCTTTATCCCAAATCCACATGGAATTTTTCTTGAGAAGGTTGTTTAAACTAGGTGCATTTAAAAATTGTACACTGACAGAGTTTTGATAGTATCTACAGAATCCACAAAATGATTTCAACAATTTCTTTGTTTTTGGAACAGGGAGTTTTGTGATAACTTCAGTTTTATCTTCATCATGCAAAACTCCTTGTTTGGTAATGATGTGGCCTAAAAGTCTGAGATTTTCGCAGCAAATCTGCACTTTCCTAACATCAGTGACACCCCTCTCCCCCTCCCTGCCTCAATTTATTACCAACTTCCCTCAATAAGACAAAATCTTACTCCCAATTTTTCCCAGTGATTAAGATATCATCTACATAAATGTTTAACTTACCCAGAAGTTCCCTCCAAAAGACAAAATCTGAAGTTATTAAGTTACATGTTCCATAGATCATTTTACACAATAAATCATAATGAGCTGGAATAAGTCATTTTACATTCAAATTTCAAATTAATGTGTATACATGGTTATATATAAAAAACAAAGATGCTTTAACTTACCAAACAAGAAAGCGCTGGTATGTTGATAGACACAATAAAATAAAAAACACACACACAAATATTCAAGCTTTCACAACCCATGGTTGCTTCATCAGGAAAGATGAAGGAGAGGGAAAAACGAAAGGAAATGGGTTTTAAGGGAGAGGGTAAGGAGTCATTCCAATCCCTTAGGGGGGAAAAAGGACAGCTATACACTCGCACACACACACATCCATCTGCACATACAGGGTGTTACAAAAAGGTATGGCCAAACTTTCAGGAAACATTCCTCACACACAAAGAAAGAAAATATGGTATGTGGACATGTGTCCGGAAACACTTACTTTCCATGTTAGAGCTCATTTTATTATTTCCTTCAAATCACATTAATCATGGAATGGAAACACACAGCAACAGAATGTACCAGCATGACTTCAAACACTTTGTTACAGGACATGTTCAAAATGTCCTCCGTTAGCGAGGATACATGCATCCACCCTCCATCGCATGGAATCCCTGATGCGCTGATGCAGCCCTAGAGAATGGCATATTGTATCGCAGCCGTCCACAATACAAGCACAGAGTCTCTACATTTGGTACCGGTGTTGCGTAGATAAGAGCTTTCACATGCCCCCATAAATGAAAGTCAAGAGGGTTGAGGTCAGGAGATAGTGGAGGCCATGGAATTGGTCCGCCTCTAACAATCCGTCGGTCACCGAATCTGTTGTTGAGAAGCGTACGAACACTTCGACTGAAATGTGCAGGAGCTCCATCACACATGAACCACTTGTTGTGTCATGCTTGTAAAGGCACATGTTCTAGCAGCACAGGTAGAGTATCCCGTATGAAATCGTGATAATGTGCTCCATTGAGCGTAGGTGGACGAAACTAAAATGAGTTCTAACATGGAAATTAAGCATTTCCGGACACATGTCCACATAACATCTTTTCTTTATTTGTGTGTGAGGAATGTTTCCTGAAAGTTTGGCCATATCCTTTTGTAACACCCTGTATACAGACACAGGCAGACATATGTAAATGCAAAGAGGTTGGGCAGAGATGTCAGTCAAGGCGGAAGTACAGAGGCAAAGATGTTGTTGAATGATACAGGTGAGGTATGAGGGGCAGCAACTTGAAATTAGCAGAGGTTGAGGCCTGGTGGGTAATGGGAAGTGAGAATATATTGAAGGGTAAGTTCCCATCCCCAGAGTTCCGATAGGTTGGTGTCAGTGGGAAGTATCCAGATAACCCTGACGGTGTAACACTGTGCCAAGATGTGCTGGCCGTGCACCAAGGCATGTTTAGCCACAGGGTGATCCTCATTACCAACAAACACTGTCTGCCTGTGTCTGTTCATGCGAATGGACAGTTTGTTGCTGGTCATTCCCACATAGTAGGCTTCACAGTGTAGGCATGTCATTTGGTAAATCACGTGGGTGCTTTCACACATGGCTCTGCCTTTGATCATGTAGCAAACTATCCATTTGCATGAACGGACACAGGCAGACAGTGTGTGTTGGTAATGAGGATCACCCTGTGGCTAAACATGCCTTGGTGCACAGCCTGCACATATTGGCACAGTGTTACACCGTCCGGGTTACCTGGATACTTCCCACTGACACCAACCTATCAGAAATCCGGAGATGGGAACTTGCCCTTCAATATATTCTTTCTACCCGTTACCCATCAGGCCTCAACCTCCGCTAATTTCAAGTTGCCACCGCTCATACCTCACCTGTCATTCAACAACATCTTTGCCTCTGTACTTCCACCTTGACTGACATCTCTGCCCAACCTCTTTGCATTTACATATGTCTGCCTGTGTCTGTATATGTGCGGATGGATGTGTGTGTGTGCTTGAGTGTATACCTGTCCTTTTTTCCCTCTAAGGTAAGTGTTTCCGCTCCCGGGATTGGAATGACTTCTTACCCTCTCCCTTAAAACCCACATCTTTTCGTCTTTCCCTATCCTTCCCTCTTTCCTGATGAAGCAACCATGGGTTGCAAAAGCTTGAATATTTGTGTGTTTTTTATTTTATTGTGTCTACCAACATACCAGCGCTTTCTCGTTTGGTACGTTAAAGAATCTTTGTTTTTTATATATATTTTTCCCACGTGGAATGTTTCCCTCTATTATGTACATATGGTTACATTCTCAACATTTCTATTTTTTTTTGTTCTATTTGATATACAGAAGTGATCTGGTAATTTGTACCCTCCACCTTTTACACATTACAGTAATAGAAATTTTTCTATGGAGTAGAAGGAGTTGTAAAGGAGAAACTTTCTCATTTTGTTCTCAAACTGTACTTTTCTGTCTTTCAGAAATTTTATATTGCTAGCTAAGTCATCATAACTTTTTGTTGCAACATTGTGTGCCCCTTTTTTGTGTTAAAGACAACGTTAATGTGGACATCAATATCTTGTGGATGATCTGTCTCTTTTTCCGCAGATTTATTTGTCTTGAAATCCAATACCATTCTTACACCCCCGTCTCTCTCTCTCTCTCTCTCTCTCTCTCCTTTCTGTTCTTCTTCTTCTTCTTCTCTCTCTCTCTCTCTCTCTCTCTCTCTCTCTCTCTCTCTCTCTCTCTCTCTCTCTCCCTCTCATATATATTACAAAAGCCATCTTTTGCAATTCCCTTGCTACTGCTTTTAATGAAAATTAGTTCATGTGGTTTCAGTTTTAACGTACATTTATATTTTTCTATTTTCTCATCAAAAGTACTGTACTATTCCAATGATAGTCCCCTTAATTGTATCTTCTAGTCAGGACTTAATTTTTCTTCCTCCTCTAATGTAGCTTCTGGTAAGTTGTATAACACTCATCAGTAAACTCTTATCCATTATAATAACAATCATCATCAAAGTATTCTCTAGCATCAGCTGAAGTTACCCCCCCTAATATGGTCTAAATAGCCAGTCTTGTTTCTAAAGTGATTTTGCTTTTTGGATAAGTAAATACTATTTTTATTATTAAATTGGAAAATCCTACCTCTACATTTGTAATCCAGTCCATCCCAAAGATGACATTTTCACTACAATCAGGAATTACAAGTCAACCTTGTGTAAACTTGATATCCCTGACAGAAAAATGTGGAAATACCTGTCTGCTCACAATTTTACTATAACTACCATTTGCTCCCCTCATTTTGCCCCTACAGCAGGAATTTCAGTTAAATCAGAATTTTGTCTGCATTTGTTTTTTATTTTTCAGAAACCTTACAGATTGGACTACCAGTATTGTTTAAATAATTATCCTCCTACCTTCTTTTGTTTAAGTAAATGTATGGGCTCCCATGTAGTGTTATACAGGGTGTTACAAAAAGGTACGGCCAATCTTTCAGGAAACATTCCTCACACACAAATAAAGAAAAGATGTTATGTGGACATGTGTCTGGAAATGCTTGATTTCCATATTAGAGCTCATTTTAGTTTTGTCCGTATGTACTGTACTTCCTTGATTCACCGTCAGTTGGCCCAATTGAAGGAAGGTAATGTTGACTTCGGTGCTTGTGTTGACGTGCGACTCATTGCTCTACAGTACTAGCATCAAGCACATCAGTACATAGCATCAATAGGTTAGTGTTCATCATGCACGTGGTTTTGCAGTCAGTGCTATGTTTACAAATGCGGAGTTGGCAGATGCCCATTTGATGTATGGATTAGCATGGGGCAGTAGCCGTGGAGCGGTGTGTTTATATTGAGACAGATTTCCAGAATGAAGGTGTCCTGACAGGAAGACGTTCGAAGCCATTGATCGGCGTCTTAGGGAGCACGGAACATTCCAGCCTATGACTCGTGACTGGGGAAGACCTAGAACGATGAGGACACCTGCAATGGACGAGGCAATTCTTCGTGCAGTTGACGATAACCCTAATGTCAGCGTCAGAGAAGTTGCTGCTGTACAAGGTAACGTTGACCACGTCACTGTATGAAGAGTGCTATGGGAGAACCAGTTGTTTCTGTACCATGTACAGTGTGTGCAGGCACTATCAGCAGCTGAATGGCCTCCATGGGTACACTTCTGTGAATGGTTCATCCAACAATGTGTCAATCCTCATTTCAGTGCAAATGTTCTCTTTATGGATGAGGCTTCATTCCAACGTGATCAAATTGTAAATTTTCACAATCAACATGTGTGGGATGATGAGAATCTGCATGCAATTGCGCAATCACGTCATCAACACAGATTTTCTGTGAACGTTTGGGCAGGCATTGTTGGTGATGTCTTGATTGGGCCCCATGTTCTTCCACCTATGCTCAATGGAGCGCGTTATCATGATTTCATACGGGATACTCTACCTGTGCTGCTAGAACATGTGCCTTTACAAGTACGACACAACATGTGGTTCATGTACAATGGAGCTCCTGCATATTTCAGATGAAGCGTTCGTACGCTTCTCAGCAACAGATTCGGTGACCGATGGCCTCCACTCTGTCCTGACCTCAACTCTCTGGACTTTCATTTATGGGGGCATTTGAAAGCTCTTGTCTACGCAACCCCGGTACCAAATGTACAGTAGAGACTCTTCGTGCTTGTATTGTGGACGGCTGTGATACAATACGCCACTCTCCAGGGCTGCATCAGCGCATCAGGGATTCCATGCGACGGAGGGTGGATGCATGTATCCTCGCTAACGGAGGACATTTTGAACATTTCCTGTAACAAAGTGTTTGAAGTCACACTGGTACGTTCTGTTGCTGTGTGTTTCCATTCCATGATTAATGTGATTTGGAGAGAAGTGATAAAATGAGCTCTAACATGGAAAGTAAGCGTTTCTGGACACATGTCCACATAACATATTTTCTTTCTTTGTGTGTGAGGAATGTTTCCTGAAAGTTTGGCAGTAGCTTTTTGTAACACCCTGTATTTTTTACCCTCATCTTCCTTGTACAAAAAATCATCTACAGTATTTTGAAAGCCTGTATCTTTTAGTTCACCATTATCTGCTAATTTTTCTCTTTATCTTTATAAATTGCTTGGAACAACACAAAATCACTCTTCTCTATTTCAGTTTCATACTGACTGAGTTATACAGATTTTACTCAACCTGTGGCCTGACTTCCCCCACCAATCAGGATGAAATGTCTCTCAAAACGCTATGATTTTGGTCTTTACTCCCTTTTTCTCATTACTGTCTTCGTAATTATCATGTACCATTCTCAAAATTTCAACCAAATCATTATTTTTACTTATGTCACCCTTTTCAGTTAATGCATTACTGATCTTCATTGATGAACTCTGGCTGTCGTGATTTGTATTGCCAGTGTCTTCACTTCCAGTGCTTGTCTCATCATCAGCATCTAATTCTGCTAATTCTCCTTTCACCTCAACAGAAATTATACCATCAAGTTCCTCGTCCTAACCATCCTCATTTCTATTGCAGGGGCTACTTGCCCAAGGGTATGGTGAATGGTGGGCCACTGGGGCCTGGGGATAGACTGGTGGTTGAAAAGATACTTTATTGCATTTAATCACAAAATTTCTCCATTGTCGATGACAGGCAGACATGCCCAACCAGACATGCACTACAGTCGACAAAGGTCGGGTAGTTGATGCCCCCACCCCAGACGAATGGTACTTGAGTCAGCATCCAGTGATGCTGGGGTCAGACCTGGGAAGTGAACCAGCAGCCTGTCAGTAGGCCAAGGCTCTGACATCAGCAGTGTACTCCCTTCTTCTTGCAGCATCAACCCTCCGATGTTGAATGGCTGTGCCCAGGCGATGCAGGCACGGCTCACATCTTCCACAGTGATGACAGATAACTGCTGTACATGCGACCTGACCTACTGCTTCCTGGCAGGTGTCTGGGAGTGGCTAGTGTTGGTGGTAGAACTGCTGCACTGCTGCGCCAAGCCCCCCCAAGGTGGACTTAGTGGTCTTCAATACATGGCTGCAGCTGACAGTGTAGTTCTGCCGTCATTGTAGTACTGCAGGGCTTCAAATATCTCTGTCACAAAATTTACATTTATTTATGCTGGTCCAGGACACATTTGTTGCATCATTGCCTGGTTGTCGGTCACTTAGCACATAGCAAAGTTCTAGTCCTTGTGTTGTCATACCCTCTTGCCCACTCTGGCTGTTACTACTTCACATTGCAGGTTTTGCAGAGCACAGCGAGGCCGCCTTGCAATCTTTGTGTGTACATGTTGCTATAACCTGTGTGTCACCTCAATGTGCTTACCGGCCAGTGGCAGCTAATATAGTGCTTTACAGTAGTTTCTTACAAATTTCACCTAAGACTATGTCGCAGCACTGCATAACACCTCTCCATGGGAAAGATCAAGTCCTTAGGTCTTGCTCAGGACTGGTTTGCCACTGTAACTACTTTTATCATCGAATTACAAAACAAGTGATACTTCCAAAATGATACTCGGATAGCAGTCTAAAATACTATACATTTCTTATATTACATTACATTTCATGGCAGCTTCCTTTTAACACCTAAGGCTTTGCTTTCTGTATCTGTGCCCATGACACATCTTTGCTCATGACAAAGCTATCTCTGTGCTTATAATCTTCCTTAAAGTCTAACAAATTCATCTTTTACCAAATAGTCTCCGGACCACTGGGATCTGGATTACCCACAGATTGGTTGTTCCTCCATCTCACATAAATACGAGCAATGGAAAACAAAGTTAGACTCCCTATGGTGCTAGGAATAGAGAGACTCAAGGTAATGGTTATCCATCTTCTGTCATCCTAGTAATGTTCAACGTGCAGCATTAGTTGCTCCACAGTGATCTGCCTTTCCTGTGCAGCTATCATCTAATTCGGAGAATGAACTAGACTTGGCTCCCTGGTATGATTTAGAAAGGCAAGGTTTTGTTTAGGAAACATTTCCAAAGGTTCATTTGGCCAATACAGTTTTGGTGTCCACCTTGATAGCTGAATGGTCAACATGGTGGACTGCCGTCCTAAGGGTCCCGGGTTCAATTCCTGGCTGGGTTGGGGATTTTCACTGCTCAGGGACTGGGTGTTGTGTTGTCTTCATCATCATTTCATCCCCATCCAGAATGCAAATTGCCCAATGTGGCGTCGAATGTAATAAGACCTGCACCAAGGCGGTCGGACCTGCCCCATAAGGGGCCTCCTGGCCAATAACGCCAAACACTCATTTAATTTCCATTGAGTTTTGTTTATATTCTAATGAGTAACACCTGTCAGTGTAGCACATTTTATACTGTGGACATCCATAGCTATAGAATTAATACCATGATGAAAGAAACCACTTCAGCTGTATGATAAATCTTTATTTATGCTCCAGCTGGTTTCATAGTGTTTGACCCACATCTTCAGGAGAACATCTGTATACAAACAAGAGTAAAATGAATAAATATCCTGCTTTGGGTACAATGTAGTTGAACTAACATGAAGCTATACAGGAAAAAATATATACTTACATTTATTTTATAATTTATTTTAAATGATAACCTGTATATGGCCCAACATACTTTGTCCAGTTGTGATAAAATAGGTTAGTAGTCCAATTTAAAATAGGACTGAATACAGGAAATGTCATCCTGATATAATAAATCTAGAATATGAATAATGTAGTAAACAAGATGGATCTAAAATATAAAACAAATTGTATGTGTTGGTGGTGAAAGCTGCATGAGCACTGGCAAGGGTAAAAGTAAATCTCATAAAGCAGAGCTTGAATGATTGTACTGTGGGTAATGAAGGTCAAGTTTAGATAAAATGCTGCTTACAGAATAAACTATCAAACTAAAAGAAAGACTGGGAAAAGACAGAATGCAGGGAACATCACCCAGATACAGGATATCTAAAATAAGGATAAAACAATAAACAAGGTGGACTGTAAAAGTATAAAACAAATGAAGTGTAGGTGAGTAAACAAGTGTTCACCTGGTACAGTAAAATATATCTGAAAAGGCGTGACTGTATGATAGGTAATGAGGCTCCAGTCCTGATAAAATGCTGTTTAAAAAATAAACCATCATCTAGATAAAAGAAGGACTGGAGAAAGGAAAATTGAAAATATTATACAGGCATACCGTATGTGCAGCATCATTATGACAATATGAGGTCTACAGTGAACACCTAGGCAAACTGAACTGAACCAGCACCAGTGCTGATAAGTACAACTTTGATCAGTTCGATAGAATGACCTGGTACATATGTTTGTTTCATATTTTTAAACCATTTTTACATGCAGTTATTCGATGTTTATCCCTCAAATCAAAATTCTCTACTCTGCCATTCCATCCTTGACCTCTAGAATTGTTAATCATTGTGAGATTTGTACATCACAATTCATAAAGAAGTTTACTAATAAAGTCTACATAATTCATTTAATTTTGTTGTTGCATTCCATTATGCGTGATTGCTACCCTTATTTTAAAAATAAAATAACAAGTGTATATTAGGTTATTCTACTTTTCACATGTGACATTACTTGTAATGATGCTACCCAACTTTCCCTCCTGCCACTGTTTATGATTCTATTGCTATGCCACCTCACGTTGCATATGTTGTCATGTGGATACACCTGTTTCCTTATCAGTACCAGCACTGATTCACCTCAGTTAATCTACGTTGTCACTGCGGACCTCATGTTGTCATGGCAATGTTACACATGTGGTATGTCTATATAATGTTTCAAGTTTCTTTTCTCCAGTCCTTCTTTTACCTAGATGATGGTCTGTTTTCCAAACAACATTTTATATAGACTAGACCTATCGCCTCACATAATTTGTTTTATACTTTTACAGTCCATCTGATTTTCCACTTTATCCTTATTATACATTTCCTGTATCAGGACAATTTTCCCTGAATTCTACCTTTCCTTAGCTCCATCCCCTCTCACCCCCTAACCCCCCCCCCCCCCCCCCCCAAAAAAAATCCAGATGATCTGTTTCATAAGCAGCATTTCATCTAAACTTGACGTTCGTTACCTACCATACAAGCTTTACTTTGTGAGATTTATTTTACCCTTGACAGTGTGAATGTAGCTTTCACCACTGACATGCATTTCTTTTGTCTTCTACATACATCTGGTTTGCCACTTTATTTTTAATCTAGACTTAATGTATTTGGACGATGTTTCCTGCATTCTTCTCTGTTTTAAATTGGGCTACCAACCTTTCGATCGTTGAACATTTTTGTCATGACTGAACAAAGAATGTAGGGTCATTTATTGGTTATTGTTTGAAATAAATTATGAAATAAATGTGAGCACATAATTTTTCTTATATAGCTTCATGCAAAGTTCAGTTACTTTTTGCCGAAACAGGATCTTTATTGATTTTACTCTTGTTTATAAACAGATGTAACACATCTACAGCTACTCCTACATGATCACTCTGCAATTCACAATTAAATACCTGGCAGAGGGTTCATCGGACCACTTTCGAACTGCTCCCCTACCATTTGACCCTCAGATAGTGTGCAGGAAAAGTGAACACTTAAATCTTCCTGCATCAGCTCTGATTTCTCTTATTTTATTATGATGGTCATTTCTCCCTATGTAAGAGGGCTCCAACAAAATGTTTTCACATTCTGAGGAGATTTATTTTTATTTATCTATTCATGTTCAAGTTCCATGGATCTTTGATGTGAGTGTATCACTAGGATGTAGAACATGTCAAATTATTACAATAATAACTATATGTAAATGGTTATAGTACTTACAACGTAAATCTACATCTACATCTACACAGACACTCTGTAAGCCGCTGTAAGGTGCATACAGAGGGTACCCTGCACCACTACTTGTCGTTTCCTCTCCTGTGCCACTCCCAAAGAGAGTGAGGGAAAAATGACTGTCTGTACACCTCTGTATGAGCCCTAATTTCTCACATCTTATCTTCATGGTCCTTAGGTGTGATGTATGTTGCTGGCATCAGAATCATTTGGCAATCTGCTTCAAGTGGCACTTCTCTAAATTTTCACAATAGTATTTTCCAAAAAGAAAGCTGCCTTCCCTCCAGGGATTCCCATTGAAATTCCAGAAGCATCTCAGTAATACATATGTTTTGTTCAAACCTACTGGTAACAAATCAAGTGTCCCTCCTCTGAACTGCTTCAATGTCTTCCTTCTATCTGACATGGTATGGACCCCAAACACTAGAGTAGTACTCAAGAATAGGCCAGACCAGTGTCCTATATGTGGTCTCATTTACAGGTGAGTCATTCTTTCCTAAAATTCTCCTAATAAATCAAAGTCGACCATTTGCCTTCCCTACCACAGTTTTCACATGCTTGTTCCATCTCATACCACTTTGCATCGTTATGCCCACATATTTAAACAACTTGACTGCACCAAGCTGGACACTAGTAATACTGTATACAAACATTCCTTCTCATCTGCATTTACTTACATTTTTCCACATTTAGGGCTAGCTGTCATTCATCATAGCAACTGGAAATTTTGTCGAAATCATCTTGTATCTTCCTACAGTCACTGAACTTCAACATATTACCATACACCAATGCATCATCAGAAAACAACTGCAGACTGCTGCCCATCCTGTCTGCTAAATCATGTATCTATATAGAGAACAACAACAGCCCTGTCACACTCTCTTGGGGCACTCCTGACGATGCCCTTGTCTCCAATAAACACTTCCCATCAAGGACAACATACTAGGTTCTATTATTTAAGAAGTCTTCAAGCCACTCACATATCTGTGAGCTTAACCCATATGCTCTTATCTTCATATGTAAACAGATACATGAGGTTCAAATAAGAACATAGATTATAGTAATAATGATGGTTACCCAAACAAAATATAAGGCTTACATTCCACTTCATATAAAAAGCATTGTCAACAACTGATATGCCACTGCTGCAAAGTCATTTCTTATAGAAATTCTTAAACACATTTCACTAATTACTACATATTGTCAAAAAATTCCTGTAAAGAATAGAAATAATTATTCAAAAGATAAAGTTTTAGCTGTTCTTTGAATTTAGTCTTTACCCCAATAACTTATTTAACATGAACTGGAAGTTTGTTGTGCACTTTGATGCTTGAATAATGTACTCCTTTCTGCACTATGCTGAGATTTTTTAAATCCTCGGAAGCTCATGTTTACATTTTGTATCATGATCATGATATGCACTGTTTGTTCTGTACACTGTATGATTATTGTTCACAGAGCACATTAGTGAAAAATGTAATGACATCATATGGTGAAATCCCCAGCTGTTTCAATAAGTTTCTGCAAGAGCATCTAGAGTGAACTCTACCCGTAATTCTGATGACTCTCTTCTGTGCAATAAAGACTTTATTTGCTCATGACTGGTTTCACCAGAACATGATGCCATATGTCACAAGTGAATGGAAATATCCAAAGCATGCAGCTTTGATTGCTTCCAAGTTACAAACAGGTGAAACTGAGTGACTGGAAAATGGTGTCAAATGCAATCTTTTACCTAGGTTGATGATGTGAACTGACCTGTTTAGAGGGTTGTTAATGTGCAAACCCAGGAATTTGGAAGACTCAGTTGTCAATATTTCTTTGTCATTACATTCTGTTTCAATGTTTTCTAGTTTTTTGCTTGCTGTTTGAAACTGAATGAACTGAGTCTTGTTAACACTGAGGGAGAGACCATTGAAAGTGACCCAGTGTAGAGCTTCTTCAGATATAGTGGCCAGAGAGTTCTCTAGACTACATTTTGGTACTTTCTCTATCATAATGGTTGTGTCATCTGCAAATAGGACGAAGTGTGCCATACACCATGGGAGATCATTGATAAGAATTAGGAAAGTAAGGGACCAAGCACTTATTCCTGTGGTACTCCAAATTTCACTGTGGCCCAGTCAGAACAGTCAGGTGCCATTTCAGAATTATTCAGTACTGCCTTCTACCATCTGTCATCTAGATATAAGTTGAGCCACCTAGTTACTTCACAATATAAGCTGTACTGCTCAGAATTTGTAAGTAGAACTTTGTGATCTACACAGTTGAATGCTTTAGACAAATCACAAAAGATTCCAGCTGGTGACATTTTGTTGTTTATGGATTCAAGGAGTTGGTTGACAAATGTGAAAATGGTGTGTTGAGTTGAAATACCTTTTTGAAATTCAAATTGATTTTTATTAAGAATGTTATGTTTATTAACATGACGGATGATTCTCTTAAGCATAAGTTTCTCTAGGATATTGGAAAGACTTATTAGCAATGAAATTGGAAACCTCATATTTATGATCTTTTTTGAACAGTGGTTTAACAACTGGATATTTAAGTCTATTAGAGATAGTACCTTGATTTATAGACTCCTTAAATAGGCGACAAAGAACTTAGAGAACAAATTTGTAGCAGTGCCTCAGTATTTTCACAGACATATTATCCACTCCAGTGGAATGTTTAGTTTTCATTTGATTTATTACCTTCACAGTCATATTGTTTGTAATGTAAAGCATATGCATCTGACTAATTTTGTTCTGCACTGCTTTTTGAAGAAGGTTCTTGGCTTCAGTAATAGATTCATTACAACCAATTTGAACCACTGTAATTCTTCAGGCTTTCCTGGCGATCTAATGACATCTTGGGTTGTCAGGTGCTCTGCCGGATATCAACATCATACACTCCTGGAAACTGAAATAAGAACACCGTGAATTCATTGTCCCAGGAAGGGGAAACTTTATTGACACATTCCTGGGGTCAGATACATCACATGATCACACTGACAGAACCACAGGCACATAGACACAGGCAACAGAGCATGCACAATGTCGGCACTAGTACAGTGTATATCCACCTTTCGCAGCAATGCAGGCTGCTATTCTCCCATGGAGACGATCGTAGAGATGCTGGATGTAGTCCTGTGGAACGGCTTGCCATGCCATTTCCACCTGGCGCCTCAGTTGGACCAGCGTTCGTGCTGGACGTGCAGACCGCGTGAGACGACGCTTCATCCAGTCCCAAACATGCTCAATGGGGGACAGATCTGGAGATCTTGCTGGCCAGGGTAGTTGACTTACACCTTCTAGAGCACGTTGGGTGGCACGGGATACATGCGGACGTGCATTGTCCTGTTGGAACAGCAAGTTCCCTTGCCGGTCTAGGAATGGTAGAACGATGGGTTCGATGACGGTTTGGATGTACCGTGCACTATTCAGTGTCCCCTCGACGATCACCAGTGGTGTACGGCCAGTGTAGGAGATCGCTCCCCACACCATGATGCCGGGTGTTGGCCCTGTGTGCCTCGGTTGTATGCAGTCCTGATTGTGGCGCTCACCTGCACGGAGCCAAACACGCATACGACCATCATTGGCACCAAGGCAGAAGCGACTCTCATCGCTGAAGACGACACGTCTCCATTCGTCCCTCCATTCACGCCTGTCGCGACACCACTGGAGGCGGGCTGCACGATGTTGGGGCGTGAGCGAAAGACGGCCTAACGGTGTGCGGGACCGTAGGCCAGCTTCCTGGAGACGGTTGCAAATGGTCCTCGCCGATACCCCAGGAGCAACAGTGTCCATAATTTGCTGGGAAGTGGCGGTGCGGTCCCCTACGGCACAGCGTAGGATCCTACAGTCTTGGCGTGCATCCGTGCGTCGCTGCGGTACGGTCCCTGGTCGACGGGCACGTGCACCTTCCGCCGACCACTGGCGACAACATCGATGTACTGTGGAGACCTCACGCCCCACGTGTTGAGCAATTCGGCGGTACGTCCACCTGGCCTCCCGCATGCCCACTATACGCCCTCGCTCAAAGTCCGTCAACTGCACATACGGTTCACGTCCACGCTGTCGCGGCATGCTACCAGTGTTAAAGACTGCGATGGAGCTCCGTATGCCACGGCAAACTGGCTGACACTGACGGCGGCGGTGCACAAATGCTGCGCAGCTAGCGCCATTCGACGGCCAACACCGCGGTTCCTGGTGTGTCCGCTGTGCCTTGCGTGTGATCATTGCTTGTACAGCCCTCTCGCAGTGTCCGGAGCAAGTATGGTGGGTCTGACACACCGGTGTCAATGTGTTCTTTTTTCCATTTCCAGGAGTGTACTTGCACAATATTTCAGTAGTGTAACTCATTACCTTCATCAAGTGTGACCTGAGACTATTCCTCGAGTGGACCTGGTCCAGTAATTTTGCCTGTGGCCTCCCCCCTTCACCAGGTGCTCCCTCTGCGATCCGCGCCTGCTCGCTGCATCTTCTGGAGCATTGCCATTCCCTTTTCTGTCTGCTGCAGTCCTGGGTGTTCTCTTTGCGGTCCGCGCCTGCCAGACACCGAATTGTTCTGGCCTGATATTTTCGTCTTCCAGAAGAGCGGATTGGATTTTATGCAGGATTATCCTTTTGAATATCTTTCCCATGTTTGACAGTAGGCTGATGGGTCTGTTGTTAGCTGGATTTCTTGGGTCTTTTCCTGGCTTGTTGATGGTGATCAATTTGGCTAGCTTCCAGGCTGAGCGAAAGTAGCTTAGCTGCATGCATCTGTTGATAATTCTCATTTGCAGTGCCATTGTTTTTTGGGGGAGGTTTTTGAGGTGCATGTGTGGGATCTTGTTGAGGCCAGGTGCAAAGTTTCATTTCCTTTTGCTGATTTCTTTGCGGATTTCTGTGGGGGTGACAGTGATTGGGGGGCTGGCCGGGGTGGCTGAGCGATTCTAGGTGCTACAGTCTGGAACCGCGCGACCGCTAGGGTCGAAGGTTCGAATCCTGCCTCGGGCATGGATGTGTGTATGTCCTTAGGTTAGTTAGGTTTAAGTAATTCTAAGTTCTAGGGGACTGATGACCTTAGAAGTTAAGTCCGATAGTGCTCAGAGCCATTTGAACCATTTTGCAGTGATTGGGATAGTGTTATGGAGTGCTGAGACTGATCTACTGCCATGTTGTGCTGATGGTCTTCCCTGGATCTTACATCAAACTCTGGAAGGGTGTTCTGAGCTTCGAATGTGTCGGCTAGAAGTTTGGCCCTCGACAAGGCATTGTATACTGGTCGTTGGTTGCCTGCTAAAGCCCTATTTGCTGTTTGGGAGCCCTTGAGACGTTTAACTATCTGCCACTCGTCTCGCTCTTGGAGTTTTAAGAGCTCCATTTTGTCCTCCCACGCCTCGGCACATCATTCTATTAGATGCTTCTCTAGTTCCCACTTCAGATGGTTTGTTTGTGTATGGTACTCCTCGAGTGGACCTGGTCCAGTATTTATGCCTGTGGCCTTCCCCCTTCACCAGGTGCTCCTTCTGCAGTACATGCCCTCTCGCTGTGATCTTCTGGACCATTGACATTCCCTTTTCCATCCGCTGCAGTCCTGGGTGTTCTCTTAGTGGTCCATGCCCACCAGACACACTCCTGGGTGTTCCATCTTCGGTCTGGTGCATTTGGAATCCCGTATGTGGTGCCGGGCATTCCCCCTGTGGTCCTCTCCCGCTCACTGTGATCTGCTGGAGTGTTGCCGTTCCATTTTCGGTCCACTGCGGTTCTAGATGTTCCCTCTGCGGTCTGCACCCATCAGTCCTGACCTTGATCCAGAAGATCCCACCTCTGTTATGTACAATGCACTTAGCTTTTCACTCTTATTAACTCATTAATGATGTTTAAGCAGTAATCTCTGTCTGCATATTAACCTGTCTTCCACCTTTAAACTCTCAGTTTTCCAAATCTCATCTGATGCAGCCCCAGACAATCAGCCTTCCTTCTCATCCATACGGTAAGTCTCCTCTGACCTGCATTTCTGTGTGACTTTCCCAAAATCTGTCCCTTTTCCTAGATCTCTCTGGTCTTTTTCCTTCATCCCTCTTCCTCCCCCTTCAACCC
Organism: Schistocerca americana; assembly: GCF_021461395.2. Taxonomy (NCBI): domain Eukaryota; kingdom Metazoa; phylum Arthropoda; class Insecta; order Orthoptera; family Acrididae; genus Schistocerca; species Schistocerca americana. The sequence goes on along the minus strand of NC_060122.1, from coordinate 378,083,642 downwards.
TTCTGCCTGGAGAAGGAGCCATGACTCCAAGAGCCACAAAAGCAGAGTTACTAAACATGATTTTCTGAAATTCCTTCACAAAAGAAGATGAAGTAAATATCCCAGAGTTAAAAACAAGAATGACTGCCCACACTGCCCACATGAGTAACTTAGGAGTAGATATCCTCCGTGCAGTGAAGCAGCTTAAAACATTTAAGAAAGCAAAGCCTCTGGTCCATATTGTATACTGGCCGTGTTTCTTTCAGAGTATTCTGATACAATAGCTCCATACTTAGCAATCATATACAACCTCTCAATCATAGAACGATCTGTACCCAAAGACTGGAAAGTAGCATAACTCACACCAATACCCAAGAAGGGAAATTGTAGTAATCCACTGAATTATGGACCTACACCACTAATGTCTATTTTCAGTAGGTTTCTGGAACATAAACTGTGCTTGAACATTATCAATTACCTCAAAGAAAATGATTTGTTGACAAATAGCCAACATGGATTAAGCTCTATATGGTCATGAAATAATGACTGTTATCAACAGGAGACATCAATATGATACCATGCTTTTAGATTTCCAGAAGTCTTTTGACACCATTCCCCACAAGTGGCCTCTAATCAAATTGCGTGCCTATGGAGTATTGTCTCAATTGTGTGACTGGATTCATGAATTCCTGTCAGAAAGGTCACACTTAGTCATAGCTGGAGAAAAGTTATCAAATAAAACAGAAGTAGGCAAATCGATGAGATTTCGGGATTGCAGCCGGATCATGTAGACTTCTAGCCACGATATTTTGGCTGGCAATTGTCCAGACTGGAAGGACCACATATGCAATGTTGTGGGGAAAGAAAACCAAAGACTCTGATTTATTGGCAGAAGATCTAGAAAATGTAACAGATCTACTAAATAGACTGCTTACACAATGCTTGTCAACCCTCTTTTAGAGTACTGCTGTGCAGTGTAGCAGCTGCATCAGATAGGATTGATGGGATGGAAGACATTGAAAAGTTCAAAGAAGGACAACTCTTTTTGTATTATTGCAACACAAGAGAGAGAGAGAGAGAGAGAGAGAGTGTGCCATGTATATGACACACAAATTGGGGTGGCAATCATTAAAACAAATGTTTTTTTCACTGTGGCAGGGCATTCTCATAAAATTTCAATCAGAAAATAAAGGTGATATATTTGCCAATATCTTCAACCACCATTTTTTGACAGCAGTGGTTCAAATTGACATCTTGGGTTGTCAGCTGTTCTGCCTGATATCAGTGTCGTACTTGCATGATATTTTGGTAGTGTAATTCGTTACCTTCATCGGTGCGACCTGAGACTATTCCTCGAGTGGACCTGGTCCAGTATTTATGCTTGTGGCCTTCCCCCTTCACCAGACGCTCCCTCTGCAGTCTGCGTCTGCTCACCGTGATCTTCTGGAGCATTGCCATTCCCTTTTCCATCTGCTGCAGTCCTGGGTGTTCTCTTTGTGGTCTGTGCCCACCAGACATGTTCCTGGGTGTTCCATCTCCATCTTCGGTCTGGTGCGTTTGGAATCCTGTCTGTGGTACCAGGCATTCCCCCTGTGGTCCTCTCCCACTCGCTGTGATCTGCAGAGCAGTGCCGTTCCATTTTTGGTCCGCTGCGGTTCTAGATGTTCCCTCTGCGGTCTGCACATGTCAGTCCCAACTCTGGGTGTTCCATATTCTGGCAAATACTGGTACCACTACTTCATCTTAACGTCTCAGCAAAAAACTGAGAGAACTCAGCATCCTGCCTTTCCTCTGTTGAAGCTTGTCCAGCTTCTTTATATTCTGGTACATCTCCTCCCTGTAGAGTCTCTTGATGTAATTCTTCAGGCTTTCCTGGTGATCTAGTGACATCTTGGGTTGTCGGGTTTTCTGCCAGATATCAGCATCATACTTGCACAATATTTCGGTAGTGTAACTCACTACCTTCATCATGTGCAACCTGAGACTACTCCTCAAGTGGATCTGGTCCAGTATTTATGTCTGTGGCCTTCCCCCTGGGGGGTAAAAAATAGATGGGTAAGACAATGAAATATGTAGAAAACTAAAACAGAGTGAAGCAAAGAGTATAGAAATGCTGAGATGGAAGAAATTGATGCAAATTAAGTCCAGGTGGGTGGCAAGAACCAATGACATGTTGTAGGCCTCATTCCCATCTGTGGAGTTCTAAAAAACTGGTGTCTGGGGTAAGAATCCAGATCGCGCATGTGATGAAACAGGTGCTGAGGTCATGTTGTAGAGCATACTCTGCAACAGGATATTACAAGTTGCCAGTATACACCCTCTGCCTATGCCCATTCATCCTAATTGATAATTTTGTGGATGTCATGCTGATTGCATATTTACCTTTAAGCTCTCAGATTTTCACATCTCGTCTGATGCAGTACCCAACAATCAGTCTTTCCTTCTCATCCTGTATGGTAAGTCTCCCCTGACCCACAGTTCCGCATGACTTTCCTAAAATCTACTCCTTTCCATGGACATCTCTGGTCCTTTACCTTCACCTCTCTTCCTTCGCCTTCAACCCATCTGCCTGAAGAAAGAGCCACTGGCTTGCCAGTTACAACCATCTTTTGTATGTGTGTGATGGTGCCACTTGGTGAGTAGAACATTTTTTTAGTCTATACAATTAAATAATTTCACCTATCTTGGGTGTTTTGTGTTCTTTTAAATTTGGAATGCCTTTTTCAGTGCTTCTGCAACAATGTTCTGACCTGTTTTGTGTGCCATAGGGGATCATTACCATCTCTTATTAATTTATTTGGTATGTATCTTTCAACTGCTGTCAGTTCTATTTCTTTGAATCCAAAACTCATCTAGTCTACACTGACAGTCAGATTGGAAGGAGCAGAGCCCCTCTTTTAGGAAGGTGTCAAGGGCATATTTATCTGCTTTTTTAAATAGATGTATTTTGTGTTTATTTTTGGTGGGTTTGGGTGTTATGGTATTCAGTCTAGCTGCAACAACAATGTAGTCACTAATCCCTGCATCTGTCATAATGTTCCCTATTTAGTCAGGATTATTTGCTGCTAAGAAGTCAAGAGTGTTTTCACAATCATTTGCATGTTGAGTGGACTCCTGAACTAATTGTTCAAAATGATATTCTGAGAAGGCATTCAGTACAAGTTGGGATGATGTTTTTGCCATAAGGTCTTTACTACTCTGTTCCACTTACTTACTAACAGCATTGTTGATATTCCTACCTGTAGTTTCCACTTGCTTACTTGTTTGTTCTACCCTAGTAGCACTCTCTTTGAAGCCCTTCTCCAGCATTTTCATTAATATTGTGAACATGTCAGACTCAGTTCTACATTCTCCTCCTTGTGGTGTACCTAGGATAGCCAACAGTTCAACACCTGGACAGTCCGTCCCCGGCAGCTGAGTGGTCAGCACAACAGAATGTCAATCCTATGGGCCCTGGTTCAATTCCCAGCTGGGTCAGAGATTTTCTTCACTCAGGGACTAGGTGTTGTGTTGTCCTTATCATCACCATTTCATCCCCTTTGATGCGCAAGTCACTGAAGTGGTATCAAATAAAAAGACTTGCACCCGGCGAATGGTCTACCCGATGGGAGGCCCTAGTCAAGTGTCATTCAACACCTGGACTCCTCATGGCTACTGAGAATCTACAGTCCACTATATTGGAATCTTTTGACATCTGACTACTGCCTGCTTCATTTTTCATTTATATTGGATCATTTTCACCTGTGAGTCTGCATTTGCATCTGTAAGCATTGCAGCTGCATTAATTTTGTTATCTGACATCGTGAAATATGCCACACAAGCACCCAAGTATAATTAGGAAACTGAACCACAATAACTCTCTTCTATTTCTATAGTACACAAAACAAAACAATAATTCAAACTGTAATGCTGCATTAAGTTCAACACAAGACACACCTACATACAGCAAAATAGGATAGGAATAAGCTTATATTTATACAGTAGATTCAATTCTAATTTAACATTGCATTCACAAATTAACATGGGCTAGAACGGTAAGACTGGGTAATGACATTTACATTACTGATTAATAAGTACCACTGTATAATACCAATGTTGTAAAATGCCATCAGTATAATAATTAATAATGAAGTACTGTCTGAAAGAAACTGCGTAAATATCCAATCAGATATTGATAAGATTTCAAAGTGATACAGAGATGAGCAACTTGTTTTAAATGTTCAGAAATGTAAAACTGTGCACTTCACAAAATGAAAAAAATGCAGCATTCTATGACTATAATATCACTGAATCACAGATGGAATCAGCCAACTCATACAAATACATGTCTGTAACACTTTGTGGGCATGTGAAATGGAATGATCACATAGGCTCAGTGATGGGTAAAGCAGGTGGTAGACTTTAGCTTATTGGTAGAATACCAGGGAAGTGCAATCAGTCTGTGAAGAAAATTGCTTACAAAGCACTCGTGTGACCGTTTCTGGACTATTGCTCAAATGTGTGGCACCCATACCAAATAGGACCAACAGGGGATATTGAACATAAACAAAGAAGTGCAGCATGACTGGTGACAGGTTTGTTCGATCCATGGGAGAGTGTCACAGAGATACTTAGGAACTGAACTGGAATACTCTTGAAGATAGACATAAATTATCCCTAGAAAATCTATTAAGCAACGTTTCAAGAATTGGCTTTAAATGATAACTCTGAGCTATTATTTATTTAGCATATGTGGTTTTCAAGTACAAATGGTTTCATGTTTAAATACATACAGACAGATAAAGATAAAATCAACATACATTATAACACATAAATAATGTCTCGTCTTATGGACATTCAATTAAGGATAAAGTAGGCATACATAGGTTGTTACAATAAGGTATCTTGTCATAGATAAGATAAAATTATCATATATAAATTGTTGCTATAAGGTCATTCAGCAATCACATATGGAATCTATACAGTCACTTTAAAGTTCTATGTCTAGGTTTCCCGTCCACTCAATGGCTGCAGGGGAGGCTGCATAAAGTTCTCAAATGGATCCTTTAAAAGTATGTTTAGGGCATTCCTGAATGATGTGCTGGATCGTTTGCTCTGGATGTCCACAATCACACTGTGGTGAATCTCGTATGCCCCATCTACAGAGCATCTCGCCACTTCTGCCATGACCAGTTCTAAGTCTATTGAGTATAACCCAAGTTCTTCTTGGCAGGTCTGTACCAGGTAGGTTTCCACCAGGTGATATTTCATTGCAGTTCTTGGATAGTCCGGTCTGACACCATTCATTTTTCCAATAATCCATAGCATCGTAAGACGTAGCCATAAGGTTTTGAGCTGTTCTCCATGGTGGTCTTCTAGATCTTAGTCAGGAAAGATTTGGGGCAATGTCCTGATGGATTGGAAGGTTGGTATTGGAGGAGATTTTACACCATTCATTAACTAAGGCGGTTTGCCGCTTAAGATGTGGTGGAGCTATACTGCAGAGAACAGGAAGCCAAGGTAGTGGGGTGGATTTAATGGTCCCAGTTATGCTTCTCGTGGTATTGTTTAGTTGAGTATCCACTTTAGACGTGTGGCTGCTGTTAAGCCAAACAGGGCTGCAATATTCTGCAACAGAGTATACCAGCGCTACTGAAGAAATCTTCAGAGTACGTTCATCAGCTCCCCAGCTAGTATTGGCGAGCTTTTGAATAATATTATTTCTTGTATGTATCTTAGCAGCAGTATCTATTAGGTGTGGTTTGAATGTAAGCGATCTATCCAATTTAATACCAAGATATTTTGGGTTTGGGTTATGCTTTAACTTTCTACCAGCAAAGGTAACGTCAAGGGATTGGGTTGCCTGTTGGTTGTTTAAATGAAACACTGTAACTTCTGACTTTATTGGGTTAGGAATTAATCTCCAAGATCTGAAATATTTACCCATTACTCTGAGGTCTTGGTTAAGGGAGTTTTCACACTGTTCAAAACTTTCATGTTGCACAGCCAGGGCAATGTCGTCTGCATAACAGAACTTCTGCGCATTTGTTGTTGGTATGTCGCTTATGTACACATTGAAAAGTAGTGGTGCCAATACAGAACCTTGTGGTAAGCCATTGTTTGAAACAATGGTTCGACTCTTCTTTCCTTCTAGAGGAACTTCAAGGGTTCTATTGCTGAGCATATCACTTAGTAATTTGTACAAGGTCTGGCAAGGGATAATCTCAAGTATCTTGCTAAGAAGACCATGCCTCCACACAGCATCATATGCAGCAGTTTAATGTACAAATGCAACAGCTGTTTTAAGTTTCCGTTCATAACCGTTCTTGATATGTGTTGTTAGAGCCAGTACTTGGTCGCAACAGTACGTTGTGGTCGAAAACCAGCCTGCTCGATGGGGATTCTATCATTCAAAGTCGTCCCAATAGTATTATACAAGAGTCTCTCCAAGAGTTTGAAGCAGGTGCTCAGGAGAGAGATTGGTCTAAAATGTTCAGGCTTGTCTGGTGTTTTCCCAGGTTTTAATATTGGAAATACTTTAGATCTTATGAATATCTTAGGCACTTGGCCTTCTTCAAGGATGTTATTATAGAAGTTCACGAGCCAGTTGATAACATTTTTCCCACTATACTTAATGAATTCTGGGTATAACTCATGTGGCCCAGTTGCCTTCCTAGTTTTTATGTTCGAGATAGCCGTTTTCAGTTCTTCCACTGTGAAAGGTGCTGCAGGATGTGATCTTTCAGTAGCTTGTCTCCACCGTGTTTTAAGTGTTTTAATTAGTTTCTTAATGTTTCTGGCAGTTTCTTTGTCAAGAGGTTCCCTGGACATATTGGCTATATGGCCTGCAAATGCATTGGGAGCGGTTTTTGCTCTTTCACAGGGATTGTATGCACCACATCCTAGTTTCCTGAGTAGGGCCCACGCTTTTCGACTGGACTTTCTAAAGTCTATACCTTCCGTGGTTTTTTTCCACTTTTCTCTTCGGGCACTGTCAAGTGACTCAATAAGTTCCTCTGCCACTTACCTGTCTCCTGATTCTTTGAACTCGTTATAGAGGCGTTCAGTTGTTTCATTCTAGGGAGGTGTATATTCTTTCCTGAAACCGTGTGGTATAGTTTTCTTAGCTGATGCAATAAGAGCTTTACTAAATCGTTCATAGTTCTTAATGATTGGCTTTATCTACCGTACAGTGGCATCGGCACATTTTGTGTATGACTCCCAATCAGCCTTTTCAAAATCCCATCTTGGTTTTGGAGCTGATTTTATAAGAGGGACTTGTATTACAATGTGGACAATGACAGGTCTATGCTGGCTGTGTGGGAAGTTAGTTAATACTTTCCTGCTTGATGGGTAACCTTTACCCTTGTGGTCTCTACTAACAAAGCACAGATCGGGGTTGAAACTGCGTTGCCATCTAGCTGACCAGAAGATGTGTCTCTCTTTAGCATCATATATTAGTTGCAGGTCTTCAATATCTGCCCACTTAAGTAGTGCTTGACCATTATCATCGTTTTCACTATAGCCCCATAAACTGTGGTGGCTATTGAAATCGCCCATTAAGAGGGTAGGGTATTTTGTTTCAGGGAGTGCTTCTTTTGGCCATTGGATGTTAGGAGGATTATATACATTGACTACTGTGAGGTTACTTACTAGTGTTTCAATTAAAAATATGTTATCCGAAGAACTTATTTTTATTGGAGCCCAGTTATCAATGTCCCTACACACGTATGTAGCAGATCCATAGTTTTCATGGTGAATAGCTCCAGCAATGGTGTATCCAGTTATGAGACCTCTTTTCATGAGATCTGCCTTGTGGTTTACATGTGTTTCTTGGACCAGTATGACATGTATATTGTTATCCCGTGCTAGTCTTGAGAGGATATCACATTTAGTCTTACTTATACCTTCTATGTTAATTTGCAGTACTCGGACTGATGGGCCAAGGTCTCTTGTCATTGGGTTTTGAGAAGACCCATTCATTTTATTGTTTGCTTCCATTTGCACTTTTAAGCCGCGAGATGAGTTCACAATCATAGTGCAGCACCACGATAGTAGTAGACTTTTAGCTACCTTTCGGCATTGAGTAAAAACTACAATCTCCTGTGTATCATTCACATACAGATTATGAGAATAAGATTAGAATAATTACTGCATGCACAGAGGCATTCAATCAATCATTTTTCCCATGCTCCATATGTGACTGGAACAAGAAGAAACCCTAATAACTGATGCAGTGGGACATATCCTCTGCCATGCACCTCATGTTGGTTTGGAGAGTGTAGATGTAGACATAGATGTAGAAACTTATTCATTTCCCTTTCTAAAATACTCCACCATATATACCCAATTAAGGGATCTAAAGTTCCACACTCCAACCTTTTTTTCTCTTGATGGTGACAAGCTCCTGAATAGTCCACACCTATTGATCTTAACTGGGGACAATTTTATTTCCAGAATATTTAACCCAAGCAGACATCTTAATCATTAACCACACAGTAGCCCTGCATGCCCTTGGGGGAAAAAACTTAAGAGGTGTAATTTCCCTTTACTTTCAGCAGTCCGCAGTACCAGCACAACAATGCTGAGGTGGCTAAATGGCTCAAGTGTGTAGAAACCATACCAGATTGGACTAGCAGGGAATATTGAATGTGTACAGAGAAGGGCAGCATGAATGGTCACAAGTGTTGTTGACCCATGAGAGTGTTACAGTTATGCTGAAGAAACTGAACTGGCAGTCTCTTATACATAGACATAAACTATACTGAGGCAGTCTACTAATAAAATTTCAAGAACTAATTTTAAATGATGACTCTAGGAATACACTACAATCTCCTATGTATTACTCCTGAAGGGCTCATGAAGACAAGATTAGAATTATTACAACCCACACACACCCATTCAGACAATCATTCTTCCTGCACTCCATATATAAATGGAACAGGAAGAAACCATAGCAACTGGTACGATGGGACATACCTTCTGCCATGCACTTTGGAGAGGTTTGCAGGATATGGATGTAAACATAGATGTAGATAACTGTTTGAGTCTATTGAAATTATCTGATTAAAGTCTGCATTGCCAGTCAGTTATGTGCTGGTATGTTATTTGCATGTGTGATCACTGCACTGCAATCAGCACTTATGTTAGACAGCTATCTGCACAGTAGCACAAGCATGTACATGAAGTCACACTCCTCCAGAAGTCACCATGGTGACATGCAACACTGCTGTCTGCTGGCCATACCATGAATCACTGCAACAGTTGCCCTGCAGTTCCTTGCATTGCTCCTATGCATCACTTGTGTCGCAAGTAACATTGCATGAATAATAGAATCACTTTTCAACATAGGTTTTTTGTACTGCACATGGGTGAGTGTTATCACTGTACTCTAAGCTCTGTGCTCCATGCTGTGCAGTCAGTCTGGCGTCACACAACACTAAGAATTCTGTTCACTATTTATGACCAGTCACTAAATTATAAAATCCACATTTCTTTGCTTAAGATTATGGGTCCTGTAGTTATTGCCACATAAGATGCCCAGGGATAATACATTGTACTACAACTGGTCCTTTTCAGACTGCACAAGTTACAAAACACAGGGGTGAAGTGTAAATATTTTACAGCTGCATGCCTAAGCCCACATACCTGGTTTCCCCATAGCTGTCTTCTTGCTTCTCCCGCTACCAGCTAGAAGTGGGCTCTTGTAATGCTTATTATTTAACAGGTTGGTGAGACACTCACACAATGAGATCCAAGTTTATCTGACGAGATTTAAAAATATTCTGATAATCAAACACTTCAAAAGCAGGGCTGCACTGTTAACAACTAATAGATCAAATAAGCAGTGCAATATTGGTACTTCTGCCACATAATCCATTGGAATGCCCATGGTCAGAAAGTTAACCAAACAGCACAAATGCCTGGAGCACAAACACATGAAATCCACCGGTCAGAGAAGCTGTTATAAATTTTGATGAGTGACACAATTCTTGCAAATGGCATTAATCAGTTCTAGTGGCATTATTATCTATTCTTACAGGCATACACATGACTGATTGCAACACAACTGTTTGATGATTTAGTGGTGCAATATCATGATGAAAAGTATTTGGTCAAACCAATTTTATGTATCTCTCTCACGTTTACTGTTCACACAGATAATTATTCAGTACATGTTACTTGTTCCATAACCAACCCAATGCAGCTGATTGTTGTTCTCTTAACACAACACATGATTTTGGAATTATTGTTTTCAAATAAATCACCAATACTGGACCATCAACACTGATCTGGAACGCACATGTTCCAAGACAACATACTGTGAACTGTGTTCTACTGCCATGGCACTGACACACACGCACCACTCCCTACAATCTCATTCTTTGCTTGTCACAGAGGTAACTATTGATATCCACATGTGGGATAGACAGTGATACTATAATATGCTTACAAGCTGTGCACTATCTGTTCTCACCTGCACAGTTGTTTCATAATAGCAGCAATGCAAGTTTTGCCGCCCGCATCTCGTGGTCATGCGGTAGCGTTCTCGTTTCCCACACCCGGGTTCCTGGGTTCGATTCCCGGCGGGGTCAGGGATTTTCTCTGCCTCGTGATGGCTGGGTGTTGTGTGCTGTCCTTAGGTTAGTTAGGTTTAAGTAGTTCTAAGTTCTAGGGGACTGATGACCATAGATGTCAAGTCCCATAGTGCTCAGAGCCAAGCCAAGTTTTGCCCATTAGGCCCTGTTACTAACTGTAGTTCTGGTAGTAGCTCTGTCTGCACCTTTCTCAGTCATGTTAGCTTCACTCTTCCATACCGAACTCTATCCGCTAGTAATGGCAAAAGTCAGGTTAGCATTACTCCTGCATCTAATACTTTCATTCACGCATGAACTGCCTCTAAACTGTGGTTTAGAGTGCTAGCTGATGCTCTAACATAATTCATTACTTCCCCAGTGAAATGTTAAACTATGCACATATTACTCAGCACACCACTCACCAAACTCACAATCCACATGTAATGTAACCCTGCAACCACTCTGTTCCTCTCATCCAACTGTCTCTGTCTCTTCTGTCCTATACAATTCACTCATATCACTTGTATCCACCATCCATAATATCGTCTTGAATATACTTCCTCCAGCATCTATCCACCTCTCTCCCTCCTCACAATTCTCCTGGCACCATCCTCGCTACTTCTTGAATTTGTTCCTTCAGTTGCTCGTGCACTATGTGTAACTTCTTGTGTTTCTGCAGCACCTCCCTAAATAACCCATTATTGCTTGCTAACTGCCATTAAACCAAGAAGAATACCTCTTCTACTCGCTTTATTTCATTTCGTAGTTCCCATAAATTAAATATCAGATTTAATGTCCAGACAATACCACATCCTGCTGCCTGGAAAACAAAACTCCTCCTTGCAGGTAACAATCTCACAGTGTTCATCTCCATCTCAGGTGAAGAGGTACAGCATCACCATGATTACCATCCTTCCTTCCTCACCCACACTGAGCGGCAGGCAATCTAAGAACAGGGACCATCATTATATCCCTTCCCCCCAAAAGCTGCTGCTGCTGGTCAGCATCTCTCACACAACAACTAAAGATAATTCTTACCCTAACACATACATATGATCCTACCCAAAGAAACACAATAAAACATAACAAAACACACCAACTACCTTCTTTTACTTAATGAATTTATTGTATTAGTTACATGGCCCTCCTTCTCGCATTGCACACTCTTTTGCTCCATCTTATTTACTCTCTTCTTTGGTTCTAGTGATACTAATAGATTCTGGTGCACCATCAAATGGTTATGTGTCTGACAGGTATGATCATTGACCTTAATGGTAATTGTAGTTTCATATTCATAAGTGATGTGGCTTCAATTACTTGGTGCAAGTCCTGGTATCATATCACAAACTTCTCTGTTTTTCCTTTTTGAGTATGGGGGAGTTAACATCACCCATTGCTCCATGTTGCACTGAGGTAAGTTTCCCATGCATTAATTACCTCCTGTTGCCTCTCCAACATCCTGGTACTTGCCCTCCTCTAAACTTCTCTCACAGTTCTTGCAAACTCTGCATTCCTACTCCTTTTCTGCTTAATCATATTGAATGGTAAGGGCATTTTTTTGCCACAGACCACCTCAAATAGTGACAACCCCATGCTGTTGTGCACTTTCAACTTATACATATTCATCACAAAAGATAAATACAATTACCTGTACTTATGGTTGGAGCTGATGTAATAAAATGAGCTTCCTTCCAGTCATTTGATGAAACCACCCCATCCTTCCAATTGTCTGAGGATGATGTGGGCTATTCCTTAATTTCTTCACTTTCAGCAACTGAAATGACTATTTCTTCAGGTCGATAAGAAGTTTGTCCCCTGATCTGCTATTATTGTTCCTGGCACCCCAAACTTCAATACCATCTATTCACCAACACTTGCATGATTGTGACTGCCTACAGGTTTGGCATCAACACGGTCTTGATACAATATAAGAAATGGTCTATTATAGTCAGAAAAAATGACTCCTTGCTTCGTTTTGTTTAAATAGTCTCAACACATACACCCCAATCATCAAAATTGGTTCCATAATGTTGCAACTTCCTTTGCATACTTTGTGGTTCTTTAGTGGATGCAGGAGCAAGGAACAGATGTAGTTCATAGACACAGAATTTCAGCTCTTAATTTATTCTATACCAAATATCAAATAGTAAAAGTAATATGTAACCTTCTTTGTTGTAGACACAGTGTCAGTTGCTAACAATAGATTTGCATGTTAATATATATACAGATACAAAGGTTTAAAATCCAGTTAGTGTTCAATGCAATGACTGTTCCATAGATGGTGAGCCCTAAATGCTATGAACACCTGTACATGTTGTGGAATGGCAAAAACACAAAATGGGCTCTGTGCTTCAATTTTTGAACTTAAGTAGACCCACCACTGGAGTTCAGCAGAGGGGATGGTCGCCTCTCATTGGCAGCAGCATAAGCATTTGTGGGAACACCATCATATCAAAGTGACGGCTGTATGAAACATGGTGGCATGCCACTAGTGCACATATTTTAAAGTGTGGCTGACTGGATGGCAGCCTATACTGCACATAACTTCTAGCAATCTCTGCAACAATACATGTTTTTGACTCAAGTCTGCACATTGTGTGCACTGCATACAGTTATTGATATACTGATTGACATCACTTTTTCTTCCTCTCCATCAATGCTTCTCTGCCACTCTCCAATTTGTTTCTCTGCACGCTCCAAGGCCAGACAAAACATGGTCATGCATCTCTTTAACCACCTCTTCCCTTTAGCTTCACTGGTACTATAATACCACTCATGGCCCCAACCTTGTCTCCTTGTATAAAAACTCATTACACATGCTGAATTGCTGCTGCGTGCTGTATTGCTTACATTATCCATTAGCACTCTGCACTGCTTGCTACCAGCAAGGTCTTGACTTAGCACTTGTATCATTGTTATCTTCTTGCTTAATACATGCGTGTTTATTTCCACTTTGTGGATTACTTCACATTCAGATTTGCTTAGTATTAATGACCATCTCATCAGTCTTCTAGATGGGTCCTTCAGACCTAGTAACCACTTCAAATCAGCATGATCAGTCACTACTTTAAACTTTCTCCTGTAAAGGTAAAACTGGAACCATGTTGCTATGCATGCCAGGCTTAACATCTCCATCTCTGTAGTAAAATAATTTCTCTCAGCTCCATTCAGCAATAGGGTGTTCATCTTCATTGATCTCCTGGCTCAAAACTTTCTACAGCATGGTTCAAGGCATCAAATCTTTACGAAAATTTGCAAATACAACACTGGACTTGATGTCAAAACTTCCATTAGCTTGTCAAATGCTTTCTGACACTCCTCATACATCATAAATTTGATACCTGATCTCAGCAGTTGCATAAGCAGTGGTGATCTATCTGCCAACCCTCTCACAAATTTCCTGTAACAATTTACAAGGCCTAAGAAAGACTGTAATTTTTTGCTCATCCCTGGGGCTGGAGTCTCCTGTGGCCTGTATCAGTCTCACATTGGTCCTCACATCATCCTTGCTAATTACATTTCCTAAGTAATTAATTTCTTTCAGTGCAAAATGACAGTTCTCAGTATTCACTGTTAAAAGTGCAGCCTGTATTCTCTTGAATATTTGTGTCAGTCATTGCCTATGCTCTTGCATATCTCTAGAAAAAAAATTGTATTGTCCAAACACACTAAACATTGACAAGGCACTAATCTCTTCAACACTATGTCTAACAAATGCTGAAATGTTGCTGTAGCTTTCTTCAAACCAAACAGCATTGTTCTATACTGATTTATCACCAAGGCAATGAAAATGTAGTCTTTGGGATGTTGTCCTTTGTATGTCTTCTGGAATCACTTCCAATTGATGGTATCCAGTCCTCAAATCCATGATCAAGAAATACAGGCAACGCCCAAGATTATGAGCTGTTTCCATGATGTTTGGAATGGTGTAAGCATCAGTGATTGTCTTACTGTTCAAATGGTGATAGTTGCAGCAAAATTGATACTTCCTTGAACAATAAATAGACTTTTCGGGTACAATTTCAATTCATGCCCCCATGGGATACTACTTTCTTCTATTATCCTGTCTACTAACTGCTAATTGATAAATTCTTCTAAAATCTGCTGCAGGTAGTGTGGTATTCTGTACAGCTTCTGGTATAACAGCACTTCATTCCCCCATATGAATATTGTGCTGCATCACATGTGTTGCAGATGACAGCCCCCCAGGAAAAAACAAATCCTAAATTTTCAACAACAGTTTTCTATATGCACTCTCTCTGTTCCTTTCAAATAAAGATCTTTCCACGAACAATACGAGACTGGAATAGAAGGGAGAACCGATAGAGGTACTCAGGGTACCCTCCGCCACACACCGTCAGGTGGCTTGCAGAGTATGGATGTAGATGTAGATGTAGAAATGCTTAACCTTCTCATGCAATGCAGGCTTAGTGGTTTCCTCTGCCAATTCATAGCTCACACCTTCTGTGCAGCAGTCTTCCTCTTCTGGAATCTTTGATGTGGTCACAAACATTCTCTTTAACAACCTGACCTATGTGACACAAAAATTATCCACACTGGCAGATATTACCTTGCCTCCATCCTTTTCCTGTACGTGCACAATACTTCATCTCATTAAACAACAACCTGCATCTCTTAAATCACTACTCTCCAGCTGTTAAACTATACACAACATACCAACTGATAAGCCAGGCTCCCCACTCACCCACAATGACTTCCTGGTGACACTTCACACAGTCATGTGAATTATGCCTTATTGTCATTGCTTGCAGTTTAATTGGATTGGATTGCTTACCATGACAGATGCTCCTCATGACAGATAAACATTGATGGCAGCTTTCCCTACTTGGAAGTATTCCCATTAAATTCCATCACACATTGTCAAAAGCCAAATATGGTATGATGCTGTAAACCTTATTTTCACGAGAGACCACTTCTACAAACTACCTTAAGTTGGTCGCTCCCAAATAGAAAATTCACTGTTGTCAACTTCACTGGCCATAAATTGTTTCCCCACCCCTCACAAATTACAGGCAGAGTCTGCCCAGAATAACATGCCTGGTACATGTGCAGTCAGCAGGACACACATGGGGAGAGTGGTAGTGGTGGGGGCTACAAGCAGGCATTGTACGGGAAATGCCAACAACTCAATGGGAAATGTTGTTTTAAACTGAAACCTGTGCTCACACTTTTTCTGAATATTACATGAACACCCTCTACATGCATACTTGCATGGTGACCTATCAAAAAGATCTGCCACCTCTGCTTTGGTAAGTATGTAAAAATAATTCAACTTAAAATGTAGCAGTTATTTTCACCTGGCTTGTTAACCATTTGTAACTTTCAGAGAAGTATCATCATCATCATCTTGGACAGTTTCCAGCCACTGGCTGGGTCTGTCGGGAACACAAGTCTCTCCATCATGTTCTGTCTTTCCACCATTCCCCCTCTTCCACCTTTATCCAGTTCTCTCCTCTTCTCGTCACACATTCCTTCACTCCCTTCACCCATCTATCTCTTGGTCTTCCTCTGGGCCTCTTCCCCTCCAGTTGCAGATCAAACATCCTCTTTGGAATTCTTCCCTCATCCATTCTCTTCATGTGTCCATACCACTGCAGTCTTGATTTTTCTGTCCTGTCCTGTACTGGTTCCTCCTTTAGTCTTTCCCTCACATACACATTTCGCAATCTGTCTCGTATTGTTACACTCAACCTGCTCCTCTGGAACTTCATTTCACTAGCCTGTATTCTACTTTTGTCGCTTTTGTGCATTACCCATGTCTCACTTCCGTATGCCAATATGGGGACAAAGTAGGTTCGGTATATAATTCCCTTGGATTTCTGTGGCACCTCCTTGCTCCAAATAAGCCCCCTAATGCATTTGTAGAACTGCCCTGCTTTTCTGCACCTTTCATTTATTTCCATTGCGTTTCCCCCCTTACTTTCAATCATGCTTCCCAGGTACTTGAAGTTCTCTACCACTTGTAGTTTTTCCCCTCCACAAGTCATATCCACATTTGGCCTATTCTTCTTCCTTGTTGTGACAATTATTTCACTTTTCTTTGCAGAGAAATGCATTCCATATTGTGCTGTCGTTGCCTCCCATACATCTAACTGCTCTTGCACCTCCTTCTCGCAATTTCCCCATAACATCAGGTCATCGGCAAAAAGCACTGCTTTCATTTTATGATCTCCAATTGCATCTGATACTTGCTGTAGGATTTCATCCATAACAATAATAAACAATAAAGGCAAAAGTGCACTTCCCTGTTGCAGCCCATTTTCCAGCTTGAACCATGCAGTACGTTCCCTCCCCACTTTCACACAACTCTCACTTCCCTCATACATTTTTCTGACTTTTCGTGTTATCTCTTCATCTATCCCTTTTGCATTGAGCACATCCCAGAGCTTGTCCCTACAGATACTGTCATACGCCTTCTCAATATCTAAAAAGGCCATGATTAAGTCCTTCCCGTACTCATAGTGCCTTTCCTGCAGTTGCCTTACCGCAAATATGAGGTCCGTTGTTGATCTTCCTGGTCTGAAACCATACTGCTCCTCTTGCAGTCTACTTTCAATACTGCTTCTTATTCTCTTCTCCAGGATCTTTTCATAGATTTTTCCACAGTGGCATAGCAGGGTGATTCCTCTGTAGTTCTCACATCTCCTTTTATCCCGTTTCTTGAAGATCGGGACTATAATTCCTTTCTTCCAATCCTCAGGAATTCTGTTCTCCTTCCACACCACCCTCAGCACTCTGTATAGCCACTGGGTTCCTACTTCTCCTGCTGCTCGTATCATATCCACTGTTACTTCGTCCCAACCTGGTGCCTTGCCCCCTTTCATCCTCTTTATGGCTTCTTCCACTTCATTCCAAGTTAGATCATCAATTTCCCCACTATTATAATTGTCTGCTGCCTTAGGCTGTCCAACGCTGTTAGTTACCCGCTTGGCGGCATTCAACAGATCTTCAAAGTACTCCTTCCAAATCTTTTTGAGCTCATGCATTTCCTCCACAACTCTTCCATTATTATCCATGATCCTCAGGCACTCACTTCTGTCGTTCCTCTTATTTCTTACCATGGTGTAAAGTACTTTTTTGTTCCCTTCACTGTCCTCTTCTAACATTCTTGTCCATTTTTCCATCCACTTCTTCTTCTCCGCCCTTACTATGGTCTGTGCCGCTTTCTTGCTTTCCTTATATTTTACCCTAGCTTCCTCTGTTCGGGTCTGGAACCATTCTCTGAAGGCTTTGTTCTTTCGAAGTACTGCCTCTTTACATATGTTGCTCCACCATGGGGTTTCCTTACTTCTTCTCTTTGTGCTAGTTCTTCCGCACACAGTCTCAGCTGCCTCAACTAGAGCCCTCTTAAAATCTCCCCATTCTTCTTCCACTGTTCTCTGATCTTCCTTTGGCAGCTTCTTCCTGATCAGTGTCTGGTACTGGGTTCTCCGTTCAGCCTCTTTCAGCACCCATGTCTTCAACCTTTTCTCCTGTATATCTGTTGCCCTCCTATCTTTTTTCTCTCTCAGGGTGGCTACCAACAGCCGATGGTCACTGTCTAAGGCCTCAGATGGAATGACCTTAACATCTGTGAGGCTGCTCATCATCTGCCTATCCACTAGTACATAGTCTACTACTGAAGTTTGGGACCAGTCTCCACTGTACCAAGTTATTTTGTGGCTACTTCTCTTCTTGTACCAGGAATTTGCGATCGCCAGCCCATTCCTCTTGCAGAATTCCAGCAACAATTTTCCTTCTCTATTTCATTTCCCCCAGCCCTCTGGTCCCATTATCTCCTCGAATCCTTTCCTGTCTGTGCCAACATGTGAATTGAGGTCCCCTATTATAATCTGATTACCTCCAGTTAGCTGCTTTTGCATGTCATCTTCAAATTCCTCCTTCTCCTTTTTTGTACACCCCACCTGTGGGGCATATGCTTGGATGATTTCAATGCTTTTTCCTTTCACTCGTACTCTGGCTTTTATCATTCGATCATTGATACCTTCCACCTCCTCCTGCAGACCCTCTCTGACCACTATTGCCACTCCATTTCTTCCCCTCTCATTCCCTATCCAGTACAGTTTACATCCTTTACTTAGTGGTTTTTCACCAACTCCTCTCCACCTAGTCTCAGCAAGTCCCAAGATGTCCAATTTCCTCCTTTCCATCATTTCTACAATTTCTTCTAACTTCCCAGTTAGAGTCCTTACGTTTAAGGTGCCCAGTCGTAAACCATCTCATAATCCTTTTCCATTGCTTGGTCGGTTTCCTTTAAATCCATTCCGTGATCCAAGGCATGTTCCCTTTTTAAAAGCAGTTGATTTATCCACTACTGGCTTGCTAGGCCTATCGCAGCTTCACCAGAGCCCCGTTAGCCGTCACGTTTCAGGGTTCCCATAGGGCCTTCCCAGCTACCGTAGCGGTCCTGGGGCACACGAAGCCCCTGCTGTACACCGCCCCTATAGGCAGTCCCCTACTTCGTGCCATTGCCCATCTCCCACGACTTGCACGAGGGGTTGGACTTATGGGAGACCAGAGAAGTATCATGAGTCGCAAATTCTGAGTAAAACCTACAGATTTCTCTGGTTGCCTTGTTAAAATTTGTTTCTTTTGCCAAAACATAGCAGAGTTTAAACAGCATCACCTTACTAACACATTGCACAGACCCAATTTGCATGAGTATTGAGAAACAGTGATTTATTAACTGAGGTACTGAGAAAAGTTACTTCAGCGGCTTATGAAAAAGCACATCTTCAATACAAATTAAATTTGTAAGTCTTCACTTATGTTATTCCAAAAATGACAGCATTTCTCCTTTCACCAGATGTCAATGGCCCTTAAAAATCACATTCTTTCATTGGAAAAGTCATTAGTTGGTGGAGTAACATGGTAGATAATTAAGTTTTGTGTAATAACCATATGGCAAAATAGTCTCCTCTTTGCTTGCTATCATTTGCTAAAACCTCATTTTGATATCTCAAACCGTTTATGAACTATTAGGAATGTTGTAAATATTTCACCCTAGCTTTATTGCTGGTGCAGTGTGAGTACAGAGTGCGCTACATCATATCAATTTTCTCAAGTCTGGTGACAGGTAGAGACCTCCACCCAAGTCTAAAGAAAAAATCAATATGTTAGACAAAGATTGTGCATATTATGTAATATGCACCAACACAAAATGCTAAATCATAGTGAACCTAGTTTTCATTGCAGACTTTTTCAAATTTTGTGCAGTCTCTTACTTCCATGTAAATATCACAGTAACTAGGACCATTAATGAAATGATGAGCACATCATCATCGATCTAACATATAAAGCTATTAATGCAAAAATGAATTTTTTTCTGAATAGTTTCTGTAATATTGTTTGAGAAAGATTGCAGGGCATGTGTCTTGATTCTCTCATCGCCGACCAGTTGAAAGGTGGCAAACACTGATGGCCTCCCATTCTGAACAAATGAATGAACTTGCCCAGTGCTTTGGATGAAAATTGGTCACTGCATATCACCCACTTTATCCTGCATGGACTCTATGACATGATGAGTCTCCTACCTATTGCATCTCTCAAGGTCACTGAGATATATGCCCCCATGTACAACAGAAACGTATACCTTCTTTCACCTACTTTACCCAGTATGGCAAATACCTCCTCTGCATTTATATTTCCTACATTCTTTTGTATTGGAAACACCTTTTGGCGCTTCTAGGGTTCCCTTTTGAGTTCAATGGGAGCTTATTACCATACTGACCACCCCTATTGCTACTCTCATGATACTGTTGATGGTTTGTACCATCCCCATATTCCTTCACAGCTGAAGGAACTGCCTCTGCACAGGCCCCATATGCACACAGTTAAAACATTTTACATTAGCTGCAACACTTTATCTCTCTTTCACTGTGATTGCAACATCAGTATCTTCAAATTCCATTGCCAGCCTCACAGCTGTCAGAAGATCCTTCACAACCTCGTAGACATTCCCATTGCCAATCCCTTGAGTGCCCTTTGCTCAGATTCCTGTAAGAACACCCTGTTTGCCTCATCACTCTATGTTAATTTGTATATATCTGTGCCATCTGAGCATGACAACATTGGTGTTTAGTTATCAATTGTATCTGCCTTATGTATGCCCCTGCCTCATTGCTGTGATACCACAGGTTGCCTACCCACAAGAGGGTGCAAGAGCAGCAGAAGCCAGTGATATAGGGGCAGCAAGCAAGGGGCAAGTGACCTGCTGGCAGTGGTGTGGAGAGTTGGAGGTCTACATTTACCTAGGATGTGTGAGTACTCTGTTGGGCTGAACAAAGCTGGAGTGTAACAGTTGGTTGTGTGGAGTGTCACTGACTGCACCATGCTGGTTGGTGTTTGTCGGCTACTCTACCAATGAAGGAAGTGAGCCTGCTCAGGGAAGTGTTGTATGCTCATATTGTGGCCTGTATTATAAGTTTTTTTGTAATAGGAATAATGTTGTTCTTAACTGATGTGTGACCCACTGTGCCCTTGTTCCTGTTCAGTCTAGCTGGTATTTGTTCATGTTCCTCCAGTTTTCTGTTGTGAGTGAAGCTGCTCTTTTCTACTTTTCTACCAGGCTGTGTTTAAGCAATTTTCTGGACACACATTTGTGATTTGTGGGGAACTTGGATTATAATTTGATTTCTGTGCCTACTCTTCACGTTCCTGGGTAGTGTGGCTTGGTTATTTGTGTATGCAAACCTGCACTTCCTGTAAAATAATTCTATCAAGTTAACTTTAAACCACTTGTTCATTGCAACGCCTATTTAGTACTTGCAAGCCTTATTTAGTTCATTGGTGTCTTGTGTTTTATGAAAGCAGTGTTTATGGTATTCAGCACTTGCCAAATTTATTTTATTCATTGGCATTTTGTATTTTGTTAGAACTGTTTTTAATTCTGCTTTTGTGTTTATGTTACAGGACAGGTTAGCCATTCTTTAATGCCTTTTTTATGGAGTTCAGGCTCAAACTTGGAAAAGGGTCTCATTATGTGGTTTCATTGGCCTTGCAGCATTCCACAAATCATTTTGTAATGTAAATACCTGTGTTAATTTGTATATATGTGCACCATCTGAGCATGACAACATTGGTGTTCAGTTATCAGATGGGATAGCACAGGGTGCCTGCCCACAAGAGGGTGCATGAGCAGCAGAAGCCGGTGATACAGGGGCTTACTCAGCAAACAAGGGGCAAGTGACTTGCTGGCAGTTTGTTAGAAACGTGGCCAGCTAGTTCAAGTAAATCCATGTTACTTGTTATTAGCTCTTCTCCAAACTAATTGCATGTATAATAATTATCCTGTGATTAGTTTATTTGCAGTTTCTGCCTGGGCTTAGTTGATTCCTTCTGTATATTTGGTTGGATAATACCACTGTTTGCTTACTTGTAATCTCTGAGATTAGGTCTATGCCTTGCTTTGATGTTACATATTCCAAGTGTGCGTGATACCAACAAGGCAACCTCTATATTTATATCTAATTTAATAATGGTCTGATGCTGTTGATTTCTTCTAAAACCTGTTTGAGTAAATCCAAGGAATACCATCTAGAGGCAGCTTTTTGTGTAAGTTCAACCTGGTGTTTGGTTGGACATTGTGCCATAAAGATCACTATATTTATGAGCCTGATAACCTGTCTGCCTGTGGAGACATGTTTAGACATAAGCTTAAGATCCCTTAAAATGTATACAAATGGAGTTCTTGTATTTTAACAAAATTTCAGGTAAATCATAAAGCTCCTTCACCAGCTGTAAAGCTTGTTTGCCTGGTTGCCAGCCATTAATTCAGTTATCCCAAATATCCTTTAAAGACTATTCTGTTCACCTCAGACTGATTAGTGTTGCCATAAATTGGTCTTTAAATTATTTTGGCTTCACTGTGGTAGGAATTTTATCTAAAGGGCCTTTTGCCTTTTGTTCAGTTTATAAGTGTAATTTTTTGCTTGATCAGCTGATGTTTTTGACCTGCAATTGTCTCTTAATGAGTAATGGCATATGTAAATTAATAATTTTACTGCAACTACTTAGTACTTTGAACTATTTTGATAATTTTATTTTGGCCCACCAATGTGGGATGATCTTTGTTATCTTTCCAAACTATCATCATCCACCCATGCATTTCAGGGATTGAATTTATTGATGTGGGAGTCTTGGCTTGAACTACCTTACACCTTGTCATCAGGGCTCCCAATTAAATTGTGTATTTTCTCATTGTAAGGATTATATTTGTTTTTAACAGAAAATTGCTGTTCAAGTAAACTTTATTTTGTGGTCCCAGTGCCTTAACACTCCCCAACCAGCTCTGTACCTCTTCAGTGGTAGCAGAGCATGGTTAATGCTTGAGTGGCAGGGTTGTGAACCTGTGTAGTGTCTAACAGTCTCATTCCCACATTCCAACCACCAAGAAACTATTAAAATGATGTAATAAGAGTTTTCACATTTCTTTTTCATAACTATCTGATGTCTAAATGTATAACAGTATGTGATGGGGTACAGCACTTTGGATCAGCAATTCCAATAATGATTGTTGATTTAGTCATATAAATTTTAATACTCATCTTGATTATCTGAAGAATCTTTTGCTTAGCTCATTGTCAGAATATGTTTTGTGGAGTGATTCTTTAGGAGATGCAGGTTTGTACAGTTTCAGATGAAAAAAGTCATAGTTTATTGTCAAGTTCAACTTATCCAATAATTAACTTCATAGTTTAATAGATACTGTTTTCATAACTGTTGACATTGCATTGATTTTTGTAGTTGTAGAATTATAAAAAAAAATTATTGACATTCATGTTACATACAGTATCCACAGTAACCAGTCCAGACTATGGAGCTCCACTCCATGACCCTGTCAAGACACAACTTGACACTACTGTTCTCTCTCCATAACTGAACAAAGTATTTTTCTCCAATTACTCAACAAAAGCATTACAACTCTTTGATGCTGATCACCAGCAAAGTGTTTTCATTGCAAGGCTGAGTTAACATTTACCACAGAAACAATTTTCAGGATATGAACAAAGTTTATAGAAATAAAATGATAATGTATTTTTGAAAGTAGTTTTAGAATGGAATTTTCATGACCAGATAATTCAAATGCTGAAATATCTGCCACTTACTGAATAAAGAAACAACTGGAATTTTATAGGATAATTAACTTTCTTAATAGTCAAAGACAAAAATGGATTTCCACAATACTGCATGGAAAATACGAAAAAGAATTAAATTTCAAATAAATACTCCCAATCAATATATTGATCCCAGAGACTCCCTCCTTGAACATTAGATTTGCAATTTTTGAAAAAACATAGCTGAAAAGTGGACAGAATCATAGATTCCATTAATCAGAATATCTATCAAAGTTACTATTGAACAGTGGTCCTTATGGTACAGATTCATTATGAGTGGAAATATGGAATAAATTTTATTGATTGGCGACTCCATGTTGTCTTGTGCACTACGACCAGATAACAGGTATACTTGAAAAAAGAGACAGCATTGGTCGTATATATTTTTTACTATTGCAAAATCGATTTTCTGTCACTGAGTGACCATCTTCAGTGCTATATTGTATAACTTAAATTGGGATGCACTGTTGTCACTAAGCTTACGGCAATCACATAGAGTCTATGTGATTGCCGTAAGCTTAGTGACAACAGTGCATCCCAATTTAAGTTATACAGTATAGCACTGAAGATGGTCACTCAGTGACAGAAAATCGATTTTGCAATAGTAAAAAATATACGACCAATGCTGTCTCTTTTTTCAAGTATACCTGGAATAAATTTGCTCTTTACTGTGTGTTTTGATTTTGGTGTTTCAGTATTTGATTAAGAGGTGAAGGGTCATGGATTGGAATGGAGCCCTAGGAAGTACAACTACAGTTTGAGCTGACTGTGTGGGGTGAGGAATTGGAGGTCAGTGTTACGGAGCTGGGACAATGCTTGCTGTGTGCACTGAGCCTTTGTCTTGTATTATACCTAACACCATGGGAAAGGTAAGTGACATTGTTCAGTTCATAGCAGCCGCCTTGCTGATCTATAAGCCATCATTGAGATGTTGCAGGCTACTGTCCTTACCCATACTCAACTATTCAGAATCAAATTCAACTCAGTCATTTAGACAATTGAGTGCAAGATCTCACCTTAATTAGTACAGACCATAAGCAGAAGGTTGCAACTGAAGAATTGCTTGATAGTGTTATCAATTTGGAACTTGAGAGCAGCTTGTTCATTTTCCAGGAGAATGTGCACTGGGATGAAAATTCTGTTCCTGGTTAAGCCAATCAGCTACAAATGTTTTGAGTTCACTTGGTGGGGCAAGATAGATGGGTGGAAATTATTTAACAAATTAGCCGACTTCCTCTGATCTAAGATGTAGGGGATCACCAAGTTATCTATTGATGCCTTATGAACAAGTGGTAGACATTTTGTGGCTAACTTTGCACTCACAAGACCAAGTGTCCACATTGTGCATTGCTCATTTGGTAATTTTTCAGTCTCACAAGGGCCTTCTGAGAGAGGCTGTTAGAGGAAAATGTGTCTAAATGGTGTCACAATGACTTAGTGAGTCAATCTCTTTATGAGGTCCAAACACATGATGAAATTTTGGTGTTGTATCCTGAAGAAGTCTGCATCATGATGATGGCACTACAACACTTTGTTAACATGCACAGATGTATACAATGGCTTGCTGTTAATAACATTTTAGATAGGATGCATCTGGAGGACTAAGCTTGATTTTATTTTTTAGTAAGCCCCAAACCCTCTCTGAGTTAGATAGGTTAGTGTCCAGCATCAAAAATGTCTCCCTCAATGATGAGAAGTGTGCACCAGCACCATCTGTTTCTAAAACATGAGAGCAAACATCAGCCACCCAGTATGATCAATCTAATGTCAAACCTAGTAATGAGAGGGAATGTTTTTGGAGCAACCAAGTCAGGCACTTGGTGTGGGACTGCCTAGTACTGGAAGAAAAGGATGGGTAGAGTTGCCACTATGTGAGCGAAGGCCATTGCATAAGTCTGCACATGTTAATAAAGCATTGTAGCGAGGTCAGGGCTCTCACAAAGACTTACTTACCATTCATGTGCACTACAGTGAATCATGAACCAGTCTGTACAATTCTTCATACGAATTGGCAATGGTATACGAGAGTTTCTTGTATTTGTAAATTACTGATCAAGTATGGTGTGTTACTTTGTGAATGGGAGGCTGTTACCAGTGGTGGACCAGGTGCAATTGCATCTTGAAATTCAGGGACACTCTTGGCCTAGTGAATTCACCATTGTTGAAGTACTGATTACTAATATGCTACTAGGGTGTGATTTCCATCAGCCGCCTTGAATGTATATTAAATTGTGTAGAAAAGATCATTATCTTAAATTTTAGGCCAGGGGAGAAGTTTTTTGTGTTGGAATTGGCACAAGAGTGGAGCATGTTTTGCAGAGGCAGAGTGGTCACCATTTGATATGTCCAATTTGAGTAAAGGGCAGGGATGGGGCTTGTTGGAGGTCTTGGGATGGTATGCAGAAGTATGAACACCCACCAATAGGATAGGGGTCACCTACAAAATCCAATACAAGTTCTCACTGATGGATCCCATGCTGATTCAGCAGTCACCCTACTGGTTATCACTACTGAAGATGAGAGAGTTTGGAAAAGTTGTTGATCATCTTTTAGCTGATTGTGTAATTCAACTGTAAGCCTTGCCTTGTGTTTGACCAGTCTTTTCGGTTCCCAGACTTAATGGTGAATGCTACTAGACATTTGTGGATAATAGTGCACTGAATCAAAAGGTGAATCAGGAATCTGTACCACTGCCTGACCCTCATTATTGTTTTATTTCACTTTCAGGTGCAAAATATTTTACCATTCTCAGCCTGAATCAGACCTACCACCAAGTGCCTCTCACAGAGGAGTTCAAGCCTCTTACTGCTTTTTGCACAAATTGGAACCTCTTCAAATGTAACCAAGCTTTGCTCACATGTGTTACTGGAGCACATATTATCACATGTACTATGTTCTTTGCTGGGTGACCTGAAATTTAAGTACCTGTGTGCAACAATATGGACAATGTGGTTATTTACAGCAAAACCTTCAGTGAGCACCTGGATCATATAGCCAAGTCCTTCACTGTCTCCAGGAAGCTGGGCTGACTGTAAAATGCTAACGTCAACCTAACCTGAGAAGAGATCTTGTTCTATGGTCATCTCGTGTGCAGTGACATTGTAAGTGTGGACCACAATCAAACTAAGGCTATTCATCTGTTCCACAGGCATAAGGATAAAAAGTGTATAGCTAGATTTATAGGAATGGTGAACTTTTTCTGTATATTTATTCTCAACTTTGTACACTTGGCTGCCCATCTTAACCTGCTGCAGAGGAAGGGTGAGCATTTTCGGTGGGGTGATACCCGACAGGCATCATTCAGTGCATTGAGAGTGGCGTTGGTGAGTGTACCTGCCCTTGTTGTACAAGATTTCAACAGACAGTTTGTCTTGCAGACAGACACCTCTTGCTCAAGAGAGAGAGAGAGAGAGAGAGAGAGAGAGAGAGAGAGAGAGAGAGAGAGAGAGAGAGAAAGCCTATCACTCATGCCTCCAGATCATTATCAGTGGCAGAGAGCAAAAACACTGTGCATGGATTAGAAGTGCTAGCTGTATTATTTGGATTGGAACAGTTCAAGTTTTGTCTCAGAAATAGCCATTAGACCTAGAGAGCAACAACCAGGCCTTAACATGGGTGATATCTAGGCCACAGAAGATGAGGAGAATAGCCTGGTGCGCTGTGTAGATATTCACCTTCTGTTTTTATGTTAATCACATAAGGAGTACAGATAAATGCATGGCTGACACCCTCAGCTAAATGTATCAACATGAATCAGAGGCAACGGATCTCCTGCTTGCTGTGGAAGTAGTGATTTGTGTGGGGACAGTCCTTGGGAAGATTCTGGGGCTGTTTGGAGGGTAAGCCAAAAACAGGATGCTGATCCTCAATTACTGAAAACAAAATAACACCTGAAAGGTGGGGAAGAGGTGCCAGGATATTTGCTTAACAAGGATTGTTTTGCTTCCCTATCTGCTATAATTTTTCCCGAGGGCATGCAGCTTTACTGTATGATTACATGATGATGGCGTCCTCTTGGGTAAAATATTCCGGAGGTAAAATAGTCCCCCATTCGGATCTCCGGGCGGGGACTACTCAAGAGGATGTCGTTATCAGGAGAAAGAAAACTGGCGTTCTACGGATCGGAGCGTGGAATGTCAGATCCCTTAATCGGGCAGGTAGGTTAGAAAATTTAAAAAGGGAAATGGATAGGTTGAAGTTAGATATAGTGGGAATTAGTGAAGTTCGGTGGCAGGAGGAACAAGACTTCTGGTCA
The DNA here is from genome assembly GCF_021461395.2 of Schistocerca americana. Lineage (NCBI taxonomy): Eukaryota > Metazoa > Arthropoda > Insecta > Orthoptera > Acrididae > Schistocerca > Schistocerca americana. The sequence goes on along the minus strand of NC_060122.1, from coordinate 378,055,716 downwards.
GGTGACTACAGGGTTATAAACACAAAATCAAATAGGGGTAATGCAGGAGTAGGTTTAATAATGAATAGGAAAATAGGAATGCGGGTAAGCTACTACAAACAGCATAGTGAACGCATTATTGTGGCCAAGATAGATACGAAGCCCACACCTACTACAGTAGTACAAGTTTATATGCCAACTAGCTCTGCAGATGACGAAGAAATTGAAGAAATGTATGATGAAATAAAAGAAATTATTCAGATTGTGAAGGGAGACGAAAATTTAATAGTCATGGGTGACTGGAATTCGAGTGTAGGAAAAGGGAGAGAAGGAAACATAGTAGGTGAATATGGATTGGGGGACAGAAATGAAAGAGGAAGCCGCCTGGTAGAATTTTGCACAGAGCACAACATAATCATAACTAACACTTGGTTTAAGAATCATGAAAGAAGGTTGTATACATGGAAGAACCCTGGAGATACTAAAAGGTATCAGATAGATTATATAATGGTAAGACAGAGATTTAGGAACCAGGTTTTAAATTGTAAGACATTTCCAGGGGCAGATGTGGACTCTGACCACAATTTATTGGTTATGACCTGTAGATTAAAACTGAAGAAACTGCAAAAAGGTGGGAATTTAAGGAGATGGGACCTGGATAAACTGAAAGAACCAGAGGTTGTACAGAGATTCAGGGAGAGCATAAGGGAGCAATTGACAGGAATAGGGGAAATAAATACAGTAGAAGAAGAATGGGTAGCTTTGAGGGATGAAATAGTGAAGGCAGCAGAGGATCAAGTAGGTAAAAAGACGAGGGCTAGTAGAAATCCTTGGGTAACAGAAGAAATATTGAATTTAATTGATGAAAGGAGAAAATATAAAAATGCGGTAAGTGAAACAGGCAAAAAGGAATACAAACGTCTCAAAAACGAGATCGACAGGAAGTGCAAAATGGCTAAACAGGGATGGCTAGAGGACAAATGTAAGGATGTAGCGGCCTATCTCACTAGGGGTAAGATAGATACCGCCTACAGGAAAATTAAAGAGACCTTTGGAGATAAGAGAACGACTTGTATGAATATCAAGAGCTCAGATGGAAACCCAGTTCTAAGCAAAGAAGGGAAAGCAGAAAGGTGGAAGGAGTATATAGAGGGTCTATACAAGGGCGATGTACTTGAGGACAATATTATGGAAATGGAAGAGGATGTAGATGAAGATGAAATGGGAGATACGATACTGCGTGAAGAGTTTGACAGAGCACTGAAAGACCTGAGTCGAAACAAGGCCCCCGGAGTAGACAATATTCCATTGGAACTACTGACGGCCGTGGGAGAGCCAGTCCTGACAAAACTCTACCATCTGGTGAGCAAGATGTATGAAACAGGCGAAATACCCTCAGACTTCAAGAAGAATATAATAATTCCAATCCCAAAGAAAGCAGGTGTTGACAGATGTGAAAATTACCGAACAATCAGTTTAATAAGCCACAGCTGCAAAATACTAACACGAATTCTTTACAGACGAATGGAAAAACTAGTAGAAGCCAACCTCGGGGAAGATCAGTTTGGATTCCGTAGAAACACTGGAACACGTGAGGCAATACTGACCTTACGACTTATCTTAGAAGAAAGATTAAGGAAAGGCAAACCTACGTTTCTAGCATTTGTAGACTTAGAGAAAGCTTTTGACAATGTTGACTGGAATACTCTCTTTCAAATTCTGAAGGTGGCAGGGGTAAAATACAGGGAGCGAAAGGCTATTTACAATTTGTACAGAAACCAGATGGCAGTTATAAGAGTCGAGGGACATGAAAGGGAAGCAGTGGTTGGGAAGGGAGTAAGACAGGGTTGTAGCCTCTCCCCGATGTTGTTCAATCTGTATATTGAGCAAGCAGTAAAGGAAACAAAAGAAAAATTCGGGGTAGGTATTAAAATTCATGGAGAAGAAATAAAAACTTTGAGGTTCGCCGATGACATTGTAATTCTGTCAGAGACAGCAAAGGACTTGGAAGAGCAGTTGAATGGAATGGACAGTGTCTTGAAAGGAGGGTATAAGATGAACATCAACAAAAGCAAAACAAGGATAATGGAATGTAGTCTAATTAAGTCGGGTGATGCTGAGGGAATTAGATTAGGAAATGAGGCACTTAAAGTAGTAAAGGAGTTTTGCTATTTGGGGAGCAAAATAACTGATGATGGTCGAAGTAGAGAGGATATAAAATGTAGGCTGGCAATGGCAAGGAAAGCGTTTCTGAAGAAAGGAAATTTGTTAACATCCAGTATTGATTTAAGTGTCAGGAAGTCATTTCTGAAAGTATTTGTATGGAGTGTAGCCATGTATGGAAGTGAAACATGGACGATAAATAGTTTGGACAAGAAGAGAATAGAAGCTTTCGAAATGTGGTGCTACAGAAGAATGCTGAAGATTAGATGGGTAGATCACATAACTAATGAGGAAGTATTGAATAGGATTGGGGAGAAGAGAAGTTTGTGGCACAACTTGACCAGAAGAAGGGATCGGTTGGTAGGACATGTTCTGAGGCATCAAGGGATCACCAATTTAGTATTGGAGGGCAGCGTGGAGGGTAAAAATCGTAGAGGGAGACCAAGAGATGAATACACTAAGCAGATTCAGAAGGATGTAGGTTGCAATAGGTACTGGGAGATGAAAAAGCTTGCACAGGATAGAGTAGCATGGAGAGCTGCATCAAACCAGTCTCAGGACTGAAGACCACAACAACAACAACATCTGCTATAATGCAGGGGATAAGATCTGCCTGCCCCTGGTGCTCAGTAATTGATTGTATCTCCATGCTATAGGGCATGGGAGTGGTGACAGCTGACAATATAGGTGTAGGCTTGGTAAACAAGGGACAGGTGACTTGCTGGCAGCAGTGTGGACTGTTAGGCTGAACACAACTGGAAGGTGGTGGCCTGGCCTGTGGAGTGTCATTGGCACCATCCTGCCAGTTGAGATTTAACTATCAGCTACTGCACCATTTGAGGAAGTGAGTGAGCCTGCTGAGGAAACAATTGCACTGCAGTGAATCATGAACCGGTTTGCGCACTGTTAGATTCGATAATAATGTGTCACTAGTGAACTGGGAATGTTTCTAGTTAGTGGGTACATAGGAATCACATATGGTGTGTTGCTGTGTGTATGAGAGGCCATTACCAGTGTTGGGGAAGGTGTGGCTGCATCTTGGAATTCAGGGGTTCTCTTGGCCTCTTGAATTTGTTACTGAAGTACTTAACACATGAATAGTGTAGTTGTTCAGTAGTGGATCTCTTTTCTTATGTATGCATAATGTGTTGCATTTATTTACTATCAGGGTCAGCTGACAAAGCCTGCACCATTCATCAACCGTCTGCAGGTTGTTCTGCAAAATAGTAATATCTTCCGGTACTGCTACCTCTTATAGACAACAGTATCATATGTGAACAGTTTTAGTGAGCTTCTGATGCTTTCTACTAATCATTTGTATATGTTGTAAGCAAAAATGGTCCTATCACACTTCCTTTTTGTTGTGCATTGGCAAGATACCCAACCCACTATGAGAGGAAACCGAAAGGCATGCTTTTTAGCTCACGCAGGCTGGCGTGAGGTCTGGAACAGGTCAAGGAAATGAGACTAACAAAAAATGTACGTAGCTGTTGGAGTACTTAACTTTAATCCATAATTGGTGAACATCGCTCTTGATGGTACATGTTTTACAGCATCAATAGTAACTGGTAATGGCGCCTTGCTAGGTCGTAGCAAATGACGTAGCTGAAGGCTATGCTAACAATCGTCTCGGCAAATGAGAGTGTATTTTGTCAGTGAACCATCGCTAGCAAAGTCGGCTGTACAACTGGGGCGAGTGCTAGGAAGTCTCTCTAGACCTGCCGTGTGGCGGTGCTCGGTCTGCAATCACTGATAGTGGCGACACGTGGGTCCGACGTATACTAACGGACCGCGGCCGATTTAAAGGCTACCACCTAGCAAGTGTGGTGTCTGGCGGTGACACCACACTTTTAATACTCTGGAAATTACCTTTACATTGACCAGTTTTGTCCTATTAAGAGCAACATGTTGAGTTCTGTCTCCAAGGAAGTCTTGAATCCAGTCACAAAGCTGATCCAGTATTTAATAAGCTCTTTTTTTTTTTCACTAAACAGCAACACCGGATGATGTCAGATGGCTTCCTGAAGTGAAGGAACATGGCACCAACCTGACTGCCATTGTCTACAGTGCTATGGATCTTATGGAGAAACAGAATAAGCCAAGTTTCATAATATCTCTGTTTGCAGAATCCATATTGATTTTTATAGAGGAGATTTTTGTTCTCCAAAAAACATAATAATTATTGAACGTGAAACATGTTTCATAATTCCAAAACAAATTGACATCAGTGATACAGGTCTATAATTACGCACATCTGAATCAGGTGCCAGTATGGCGGTCACTCTACTGGTTATCAGCACAGAAGATGAAACAATTAAGAAAAATTGTTAATCAGCTTTTGGCTTACAGTGTAAGTTGACCATTGGTCTCATCCTATGCATCACTGATATTTTGGTTCCCAATTCCAATGGGGAATGGCAAAGGCTGCTTGTGGATCAAAATGTGATTCGGGGATCTGTACCATTGCTTGACATTTGTAAATGTTTCACTTGGCTCTCAGGTGCACAATATTTTACCTGTGTATGTCTCAGTCCCATTGCTGGGATACTGCAGGATTCCTACCCAGAGGAGAGTGGATAGGTGAAAAGAGTACACTGAAGGCCTCTAAGAGGGAGAAGATTTGTCTGATGTGATAGGAGAAACAGGAGTCAATTTGGAATCCAGTTTTAGAATCAGAATTTAAGAGAGCTTTGGAGGATTTAAGATCAAATAAGGCAGAAGGGGTAGATAACATTCCATCAGAATTTCTGAAATCATTGGTGTGTAGCATGTTTCATTCTGAAGATATACCACCTGACTATCAAGAAATATCATCCGTACAGTTCCGCAGACTACAAGAGCTGACATGGGTGAGAGTCAGCTTAACAGCTCATGCATCCAAGTTTCTCACAAAAATAATATACAGAAGTAGGGAAAAGAAAATTGAGGATGTGCTAGATGTTTATCAGTTTGCCTTTAGAAAGGGTAAAGGGACGAGAGAGGAAATTCTGACTTTGCGGTTGATAATGGAAGCAAGACTGAAGAAAAACCAAGACACGTTCATAGAATTTGTTGAACTGGGAAAAGTGTTTGACAATGTAAAATGTTCGAAATTCTGAGAAAAATAGGGGTAAGCCATAGGTAGAGATGGCTAATATACATTATGTACAAGAGCCACGAGGGAATAATAAGAGTTGATCACCAAGAACAAAGTGCTTGGACTAAAAAGGGTGTAAGATAGGGATGTAGTCTTTCACTCACACTGTTCAATCTGTACATCGAAGAAGCACTGGTGGAAAAAAGGTTCAGGAGTGGAATTAAAATTCATGGTGAAAGGATATCAATGATATGGCTCGCTGATGACACTGCTATCCTGAGTGAAAGTGGAGAAGAGTTACATGACCTGCTGAATGGAATGAACTGCTTAATGTGTACAGAATGTGGATTGAGAGTAAATCAAAGAAAGGCGAAAGCATTGAGAAGAAGCAGAAAAGAGTGAGAGACTTAACATCAGGATTGATGGTCACAAAGTAGATGAAGTTAAGAAATTCTGCTACCTAGGCAACAAGGTAACCAATGACGAAGGAGCAAGGAGGACATCAAAAGCACACTAGCACTGGAAAAAAGGGCATTCCTGGCCAAGAGAAGTGTATTAGTATCAAACATAGGCCTTAATTTGAGAAAGGAATTTGCGAGAATGTACGTCTGGAGCACAGAATTGTATGGTAGTGAAACATGGACTGTGGGAAAACCGGAACAGAAAAGAATCGAAGCATTTGAGATGTGATGCTACAGGCGAATATTGAAAATCAGGCGTACTGATAAAGTAAGGAATGAGGAGGTTCTGCATAGAATTGGAGAGCAAAGGGGTATGTGAAAACACTGAGAAAGGGAAGGGACAGGATGATAGGACATCTGTTAAGACATCCTGGAATGACTTTCATGGTACTAGAGGGAGCTGTAGAAGGCAAAAACTGTTGAGGAATACAGAGATTGGAATACATCCAGCAAATAATTGAGGACGTGGGTTGTAAGTGCTACTATGAGATGATGAGATTGTCACAGGAGAGAAATTCGTGGTGGGCTGCATCAAACCGGTGAGAAGACTGATGTCTCAAGAAAAGATAAAGCTGCTCCGCTACACGAGGATATCAACTTCTATGTTAGTCACGTTGACCGTTGTTCGCGATTCGAATTCTGGAATACTTACTTCGCCTTCTCTGGTGACGGATTCCCGAAAAACTGACTCTAATAATTACGGTTTTTTGTCACTGTGATTGGTACTATTACGATTGGTATCACGCAGTGAACGTATTGATTATGTCTTTGCGTGATTGCACGTTACATACTACAGTGTGTAAACTTTTAGGTGGCAGACCTCTTCCTAGTCCTGAATCGGTAGAAGTCGGTGAACGTCGGGAGGCTTCGGTAGGCACGCAGTTTCGGCTGCTGCCAACATTACATTAGGTAGCTTCGTTATTGTTTGGCGCTGTACTGTTCTGCATGTTTTTATTGTGCAGTTGTGCTAAACATTATCAAAATGAGTGAATCAAAATGAGTGAAGAGGCAGTTGCTGGCCCATCTCGGGAGTCGCCAACAACCCCTACCGGTAGGCCTACGGTTAGAAGGAAACCAGTATTACAGAATGAGATTTTCACTCTGCAGCGGAGTGTGCGCTGATATGAAACTTCCTGGCAGATTAAAACTGTGTGCCCGACCGAGACTCGAACTCGGGACCTTTGCCTTTCGCGGGCAAGTGCTCTACCAACTGAACTACCGAAGCACGACTCACGCCCGGTACTCACAGCTTTACTTCTGCCAGTACCTCGTCTCCTACCTTCCAAACTTTACAGAAGCTAGAAACATGATTCACCGCAATTCATAATAGTCCCCTGGACAGTACAAAAGGCGGGGTATACTTCCTAATAGGGTGCGTGTGTGTGATCAAATCGGGTGACGGTGCATGCTCTTCAATGTGCTGCAACAGTGGCCACAAGGGCGGTAAGGACTTCGTATGGTAGGGCGTTCCATATCTGCTGGAAGGTCGTTGCTGGATGTGAGCATGCTGCAATTTGTTTTCCACACGTACTCGATGGGATTCAAGTCGTGGGAACGGGCAGGTCCCTGCATTTGCTGAATATACTCTCGTTCGAAGAGCTTTCCACCTGTGCAGTTCGATGCTATCGTGCATTGTCGTCCATAAAAATGAAGTCAGGGCCGAATGCATCCCTGAAAAAACGCGGGTAGGTAAGGTGTGCTGTGACACAACAATTTTGACTGGTGAGTGTACCGTGTTCAAAGATTTGGAGATCAGTATGCCTAAGTAACATAATGCCTCCCCACACCATAAGCACCTGGAGCATCAAAACCGTCATGTTCGACAAAGTTCCTGGGTGTGTTACGTGTTCCTACCTCTCGCCATGTGAGCGTAGGTCCAGAATCACTACTCAGACTGAAGCTATTCTCATCCGAGAAGAACAGGTGACCCCACTCCTCTCTGGTTCAGTCCCTACACTCTTGGCACCATCGCAAATGGTGTTGCCAATGTGCGGTTGTCAACGGAACACAACGTACAGACCATCGGGAAAAGAGACCAACCCCATGCAGTCACCGTGCCATGGTGGGCGCGAGATGGAGTGCCTTGCAGTGCTGTTATTGCAGTGTTAATATTGAGTGTCATGTAATATTTTGTCTAATGTAATATCTTGTATAGACACCTTTTATTAACCTGACATGTTCCACATCATTACGAAGTGTCGTATTCATGATCTATGGAATAAGTACCAATCTAATCTAATCTAATCTGTTAAACGTTGTTGCAGTTGCACCCGCTGTTAGACGTGGACCCCTTCTTGCCTGTTCCACGTTGTGACGGTCATCTGCTGCTGTAGTTGATCGTGGTCGACCACTTTCTCTCCTCCGCGCAGCAGTGCCTGTGCAAGTGAAACCAAGCTGTGAGCGATACTAAACTCCTAGGGTACACTCATCACACTTCGTCATTCTTCCAGTTTCCCGTTCACTCATCCCCGTGTGCAGTCATCCCGACGATGTTGCCTAGGGCCATGTTGTAATGAACAACAACACCGTAGTGTACCGTAACTGCTCGCTGATTGACACTCATTGTCTTTTCCTGTCCCTTCAGCAACCCCGTGTTGTGTAGCCAGCCCTATTTGGCGTTATCGTCACACCTCAGGTCACAAAACGTCCATATTTTTATAGGAGACCTCTGGCAACATGCCTCCTGCACTTCGATTCGTTTTCACCGAGTTGTTAATATGTTACTTTATCTATCTTGTCCTTAAGTTTTTCAGAGCAATTATTCTGTGCGTTTTATTGCAGCAGTCGTCAAACGTTTGTATTCAAGACCCAATAGGCCAAGTACGTACCTATCTAACTGATAACCTACATAAGTTAGTATGTTATGAGCTCCAATTAACTAGGTATAATAAGAGTGCGGTAAGTTTCCCACCGGCCCCCAAATACCGGTTCTGATAATTAAAAGTCGGCACCACACGGGACATTTCGTTTTGATTGTGGTCATTTTCAGACTGCTGCGAACCTCAGCGATCTAACAGTTGCGACATTATACCGGGTGATCAAAAAGTCAGTATAAATTTGAAAACTTAATAAACCACGGAATGATGTAGATACAGAGGCAAAAATTGACACACATGCTTGGGATGACATGGGGTTTTATTAGAACAAAAAAAAAAAAAAAAAAAAAAAAAGTTCACAAAATGTCCGACAGATGGCGCTGGGCAGCAAAACGTCAGTGACTGCGCATGACAATCGTGTATAAAAGGAGCTTTAATGAGAGAGAGAATCAGATGCGCCAGCAGTCGCAGCATGTTGACGTTACCTGAAAAGGCGCTTTTAGTGAAACTGTATTATCAGAATGGAGAATGTGCTACTTCAGCGTTACGATCCTATTGCCGTAGGAAGGGGATTCGAACGGGTAAAGGTCCGTTTACAAATACACCTGTGGCGAGATTGATTTCGAAGTTTGAAGCCACGGGTTATGTAGACGATAGGCCCCGTAGTGGCCGACACAAGGCGTAATGCTGCTGAGACAGTTCAGGAAGAAATGGAGACTGTAGCGGGTTCATCTATGCACGGGGAAGTCAGCGCTCGTGCAGGCGCACGTCGCACCGACATTCCATACACAACTGTTTGGTTGGCACTTACGCGTACCCTCCGACGCTATCCGTACAAAATCCATCGGCATCATGAACTGTTACCTGGCGATTTAGTGAAGCGGAGGGCATTTGCGGTGTGGGCGTTTCAAGAGACGGCGGAAGATGACGATTGGTTGAGTAACGTGTTGTGGACCGACGAAGCTCATTTCACGCTCCGAGGGTCTGTCAACGCCCACAACTGCAGAATTTGGGCTACCGAAAATCCTAGAACTGTCGTGGAAACTCCATTGCACGACGAGAAAGTCACGGTATGGGTTGGATTTACCACATCTACCGTTATCGGGTCTTTTTTCTTCGAGGAAATGCGTGAGTCTGGTTTTGTAATTGCTACCGTTACGGGTGAGAGGTACGCCGATATGTTACAGAATCGCATCATCCCCAGCCTGGCTGATAAACACCGTCCACAGCTCGTGGTCGTGTGGTAGCGTTCTCGCTTCCCACGCCCGGGTTCCCGGGTTCGATTCCCGGCGGGGTCAGGGATTTTCTCTGCCTCGTGATGACTGGGTGTTGTGTGGTGTCCTTAGGTTAGTTAGGTTTAAGTAGTTCTAAGTTCTAGGGGACTGACGACCGTAGATGTTAAGTCCCATAGTGCTCAGAGCCATTTGAACCATTTGATAAACACCTGCTGGAACGTACGATGTTAATGCAGGATGTCGCTCCACCCCATGTTGCTAGACGCGTGAGAGATCTCTTGCACGTGTCGTTTGGTGATGATCGTGTGCTCAGCCGCCACTTTCGTCATGCTTGGCCTCACAGGTCCCCAGACCTCAGTCCTTGCGATTATTGGCTTTGAGGTTACCTGAAGTCGCAAGTGTACATCTACATCTACATTTATACTTCGCAAGCCACCCAGCGGTGTGTGGCGGAGGGCACTTTACGTGCCACTGTCATTACCTCCCTTTTCTGTTCCAGTCGCGTATGGTTTGCGGGAAGAACGACTGTCTGAAAGCCTCCGTGCGCGCTTGAATCACTCTAATTTTACACTCGTGATATCCTTGAGAGGTATAAGTAGGGGGAAGCAATATATTCGATACCTCATCCATAAACGCACCCTCTCGAAACCTGGACAGCAAGCTACACCGCGATGCAGAGCGCCTCTCTTGCACAGTCTGCCACTTGAGTTTGCTAAACATCTCCGTAACGCTATCACGGTTACCAAATAACCCTGTGACGAAACGCGCCGCTCTTCTTTGGATCTTCTCTATCTCCTCCGTCAACCCGATCTGGTACGGACCCTACACTGATGAGCAATACTCAAGTATAGGTCGAACGAGTGTTTTGTAAGCCACCTCCTTTGTTGATGGACTACATTTTCTAAGGACTCTCCCAATGAATCTCAACCTGGTACCCGCCTTAACAACAATTAATTTTATATGATCACTCCACTTCAAATCGTTCCGCACGCATACTCCCAGATATTTTACAGAAGTAACTGCTACCAGTGTTTGTTCCGCTATCATATAATCATACAATAAAAGATCCTTCTTTCTATGTATTCGCAATACATTACATTTGCCTATGTTAAGGGTCAGTTGCCACTCCCTGCACCAAGTGCCTATCCGCTGCAGATCTTCCTGCATTTCGCTACAATTTTCTAATGCTGCAACTTCTCTGTATACTACAGCATCATCGGCGAAAAGCCGCATGGAACTTCCGACACTATCTACTAGGTCATTTATATATATTGTGAAAAGCAATGGTCCCATAACATTCCCCTGTGGCACGCCAGTGGTTACTTTAACGTCTGTAGACGTATCTCCATTGATAACAATATGCTGTGTTCTGTTTGCTAAAAACTCTTCAATCCAGCCACACAGCTGGTCTGTTATTCCGTAGGCTCTTACTTTGTTTATAAGGCGACAGTGCGGAACCGTATCGAACGCCTTCCGGAAGTCAAGGAAAATGGCATCTACCTGGGAGCCTGTATCTAATATTTTCAGGGTCTCATGAACAAATAAAGCGAGTTGGGTCTCACACGATCGCTGTTTCCGGAATCCATGTTGATTCCTACAGAGTAGATTCTGGGTTTCCAAAAACGACATGATGCGCGAGCAAAAAACATGTTCTAAAATTCTACAACAGATCGACGTCAGAGATATAGGTCTATAGTTTTGCGCATCTGCTCGACGACCCTTCTTGAAGATTGGATCTATCTGTGCTCTTTTCCAATCATCCGGAACCTTCCGTTCCTCTAGAGACTTGCGGTACACGGCTGTTAGAAGGGGGGCAAGTTCTTTCGCGTTCTCTGTGTAGAATCGAATTGGTATCCCGTCAGGTCCTGTGTAATTTCCTCTGTTGAGTGATTCCAGTTGCTTTTCTATTCCGTGGACACTTATTTCGATGTAAGCCACTTTTTCGTTTGTGCGAGGATTTAGAGAAGGAACTGCAGTGCGGTCTTCCTCTGTGAAACAGCTTTGGAAAAAGGTGTTTAGTATTTCAGCTTTACGCGTGTCATCCTCTGTTTCAATGCCATCATCATCCCGGAGTGTCTGGATATGCTGTTTCGAGCCATTTACTGATTTAAAGTAAGACCAGAACTTCCTAGGATTTTCTGTCAAGTCGGTTACATAAAATTTTACTTTCGAATTCACTGAACGCTTCATGCATAGCCTTCCTTACGCTAACTTTGACATCGTTTAACTTCTGTTTGTCTGAGAGGTTTTGGCTGCGTTTACACTTGGAGTGAAGCTCTCTTTGCTTTCGCAATAGTTTCCTAACGTTGTTGTTGAACCACGGTGGGTTTTTGCCATTCCTCACAGTCTTACTCGGCACGTATCTGTCTAAAACTCATTTTACGATTGCCTTGAACTTTTTCCATAACATTCAACATTGTCAGTGTTGGAACAGAAATTTTCGTTTTGATCTGTTAGGTAGTCTGAAATCTGCCTTCTATTACTCTTGCTAAACAGATAAACCTTCCTCCCTTTTTTTATATTCCTATTAACTTCCATATTCAGGGATGCTGCAACGGCCTTATGATCACTGATTCCCTGTTCTGCACTTACAGAGTTGAAAAGTTCGGGTCTGTTTGTTATCAGTAGGTCCAAGATGTTATCTCCACGAGTCGGTTCTCTGTTTAATTGCTCGAGGTAATTTTCGGATAGTGCACTCAGTATAATGTCACTCGATGCTCTGTCCCTACCACCTGTCCTAAACATCTGAGTGCCCCAGTCTATATCTGGTAAATTGAAATCTCCACTTAAGACTATAACATGCTGAGAAAATTTATGTGAAATGTATTCCAAATTTTCTCTCAGTCGCTCTGCCAGTAATGCTGTTGAGTCGGGAGGTCGGTAAAAGGAGCCAACTATTAACCTAGCTCGGTTGTTGAGTGTAACCTCCACCCATAATAATTCACAGGAACTATCCACTTCTACTTCACTACAGGAGAAACCACTACTAACAGCGACAAACACGCCACCACCGGTTGCATGCAATCTATCCTTTCTAAACACCGTCTGTGCCTTTGTAAAAATTTCGGCGGAATTTATCTCTGGCTTCAGCCAGCTTTCTGTACCTATAACGATTTCAGCTTCGGTGCTTTCTATCAGCGCTTGAAGTTCCGGTACTTTACCAATGCAGCTTCGACAGTTGACAATTACAATACCGATTGCTGCTTGGCCTCCGCATGTCCTGACTTTGCCCCGCACCCGTTGAGGCTGCTGCCCTTTCTGTAGTTGCCCGAGGCCATCTAACCTAAAAAATCGCCCAGTCCACGCCACACAACCCCTGCTACCCGTGTAGCCGCTTGCTGCGTGTAGTGGACTCCTGACCTATCCAGCGGAACCCGAAACCCCACCACCCTATGGCGCAAGTCGAGGAATCTGCAGCCCACACGGTCGCAGAACGGTCTCAGCCTCTGATTCAGACCCTCCACTCGGCTCTGTACCAAAGGTCCGCAGTCAGTCCTGTCGACGATGCTGCAGATGGTGAGCTCTGCTTTCATACCGCTGGTGAGACTGGCAGTCTTTACCAAATGAGATAGCCGCCGGAAGCCAGAGAGGATTTCCTCTGATCCATAGCGACACACATCATTGGTGCCGACATGAGCGACCACCTGCAGATGGGTGCACCCTGTACCCTTCATGGCATCTGGAAGGACCCTTTCCACATCTGGAATGACTCCCCCCGGTATGCACACGGAGTGCACATTGGTTTTCTTCCCGTCTCTGCTGTCATATCCCTAAGGGGCCCCATTACGTGCCTGACGTTGGAGCTCCCAACTACCAGTAAGCCCACCGTCTGCGACCGCCCGGATCTTGCAGACTGAGGGGCAACCTCTGGAACAGGACAAGCAGCCTTGTCCGGCCGAAGATCAGTATCAGCCTGAGACAGAGCCTGTAACCGGTTCGTCAGACAAACTGGAGAGGCCTTCTGTTCAGCCCTCCGGAATGTCTTTCGCCCCCTGCCACACCTCGAGACGACCTCCCACTCTACCACAGGTGAGGGATCAGCCTCAATGTGGGCAGTATCCCGGGCAGCCACAGTCGTAGTCCGATCTGGGGATGCGTGGGACGAGCTGGCTGTCCCCGACAAACCCCCATCCGGACCCTCACAGTGATGTCCATTGGCAACAGCCTCAAGCTGTGTGACCGAAGCCAACACTGCCTGAAGCTGGGAGCGAAGGGATGCCAACTCAGCCTGCATCGGAACACAGCAGTTGCAGTCCCTATCCATGCTAAAAACTGTTGTGCGAAGAACGTCTGAACTAATCTACAGAGAGCACAAACAATTCGACACAAAATTTAAACGGTTATTAAAATACAAGATTGCCTAGTAAATGCAGTAATGCTGCTACTTGAGCACTGCTGACACATTGCTCGGCGGCGGAAGGAGACTACGCGATTTTACACTATTCAGGTACTAAAACGCGGTGCTACAACTCTCAAATACTATAATAAGCCCGAAATTTATGAATTAAACAATGCAAATACCAAAACACGCAAATAAAGTAAAAATTAAACTATGTAACAAGTAAGTGAGCTAAGAGTATACGACTTGCTGCTGCAGCTGCTTATCCAACGGCGGCAGGGAGCACTGACATCTCTAGGGATGCTGAAAGACAACATCCGACGTCAATGCCTCACCATAACTCCGGACATGCTTTACAGTGCTGTTCACAACATTATTCCTCGACTACAGCTATTGTTGAGGAATGATGGTGGACATAGTGAGCATTTCCTGTAAAGAACATCATCTTTGCTTTGTTTTACTTTGTTATGCTAATTATTGCTATTCTGATCAGATGAACCGCTATCTGTCGGACATTTTTTGACCTTTTGTATTTTTTTGGTTCTAATAAAACCCCATGTCATTCCAAGCATGTGTGTCAATTTGTACCTCTCTATCTACATTATTCCGTGATTTATTCAGTTTTCAAATTTATACTGACTTTTTTGATCACCCGGTAGTTACGTGCTTAAGTTTTCTTGTTTTTTTTCTATGTGTGCGAATGACTGATTGGTAATAGTATCTGCGCTTATACACTGAAGCGCCAAAGAAACTGGTATAGTCATGCGTATTCAAATACAGATACATGTAAACAGGCAGAATACGGCGCTGTGGTCGGCAACGCCTATATAAGACAACAAGTGTCTGGCGCAGTTGTCAGATAGGTTACTGTTGTTACAATGGCAGGTTATCAAGATTTAAGTGAGTCTGAACGTGGTGTTACAGTCGGCGGACAAGTGATGGGGCACAGCATCTCCTAGGTAGCGACGAAGTGGGAATTTTCCCGTACGACCATTTCACGAATGTGTCGTGAAGATCAGGAATCCCGTAAAACATCAAACCTCTGACATCGATGCGGCCGGAAAAAGATTCTGCAAGAACGGGACCGACGACGACTGAAGATAATCGTTCAACGTGACAGAAGTGCAACCCTTCCAGCAAATTGCTGCAGATTTCAATGCTGGGCCCTCAACAAGCGTCAGCGTGCGAACCGTTCAACGAAACACCAACGACATGGGCTCTCGAAGCCGAAGGCCCACACGTGTACCCTTGATGACTGCACGACACAAAGCTTTACCCCTCGCCTGGACCCGTCAACACCGACATTGGACTGTTGATAGCTGGAAACATGTTGCCTGGTGGACGAATCTCGTTCCAAATTGTACCCAGCGGATGGACGTGTACAGGTATGGAGACAACATTATGAATCCATGGACCCTGCATGTTAGCAGGGGACTGTTCAACCTGGTGGAGGCTCTGTGATGGTGAGGGGCGTGTGTAGCTGGAGTGATGTGGGACCCCTGATACGTGTAGATACGACTGTGACAGGTGACACGTGCATAAGCATCCTGTCTGATAACCTGCATCCATTCATGTCCATTGTGCTTTCCGACGCTCTTCGGTAATTCCGGCAGGACAACGCGACACCCCACACGTCCAGAATTGCAACAGAGTGACTCCAGGAACACTCTTCTGAGTTTAAACACTTCCGCTGGCCACCAAACTCCCTTGCAGCGTGCTCTGCGGAAGAGATCTCCACCCCCACGCACTCTTATGGAGAATCCTGGAAGATTCATGATGTCAGTTCCCTCCAGCACTACTTCAGACATTAGTCGAGTCCCTGACGCGTCATGTTGCCGCACTTCTGCGTGCTCGAGGGAACCCTACACGGTATTAGGCAGATGTACCAGTTTCTTTGGCTCTTCGGTGTATTTAAGTGCACTATTGACTATGAAACACCATCACAAAAGTTTCATATAGTTTTCTTCTACTCACTGCATTGTATTACAACTGCCTTAATTACTTTAATGTTCCATGATACAAATAAGTACTGCATTTGAAGATGTTCATCTGTGTAATGCCAATTCACTAATCCATGTTTCCTCGTGTCAAAAGTTTATGTCATTGTAGCTTATCAGTGCGAGTCGCGCACGCCCATGAGATGTGAGTACCGGTAGACAAACAATAAAACGTTCCCCTTCTCACATCCTCAGACTCTGCAGTGGTCGGGGTCTTACACCTCTGCCGCTGGAGTTAATGGCCTAATTTACTTAACTCATGGCCAAATTCACCAACATCAATTAAAATTTAGCACTTCTTAAAATATTACTGTCTGTAAGTATTTTTGTTTGTTACCGGGCAGGATACTACACTCTTAAGAAGCTCTTAACGTTATTTATGGATACTTCCGTTACTTATCGGTAGAACGATTTCATATTTAGTGCTGAATAGCGAGTACATCAATTCTTTACAGAAGAATGGAAAACTGGTATAAGCCGACCTCGGGGAAGATCAGTTTGTTTTTCGAAGATATGTAGGAACACGCGAGGCAATACTGACCGTATGACTTATTTTAGAAGATAGGATAAGGAAAGACAAACCTACGTTTATAGCATTTGTAGACTTAGAGAAAGCTTTTGACAATGTTCTTTGCATTACTGTAGGTAGCAGGGTAAAATACAGGGCGCGCAAAGCTATTTTCAACTTGTACAGTAACGAGACGCCAGTTACGTGACTTGAGGGGGATGAAAGGGAAGCAATGATTGAGAAGGGAGTGAGACAGGATTGTTGTATATCCCAGACGTTTTTCAATCAGTATACTGAGCAAGCAATAAAGGAAACCAAAGAAAATTTGGAGTAGGAATTAAAATTCAGGAAGAAGAAATAAAAAGCTTGATTTTTGTCGATGACAGAGATTTGCCGATGACATTGTAATTCTATCAGAACCAGCAAAGAATTTCAAAGAGTAGTTGAGTGGAATGGGCAATGTCTTGAAAGGAAGATATAAGATGAATATCAAAAAAAGCAAAACAAGGATAATGGAATGTAGTCGAATTAAATCAGGTGATGCTGAAGGAATTACATTAGAAAATTATACACTTAAATTAGTTGTCGAATTTTGCTGTTTAGGTAGTAAAATAACTGATGATGGTCGAAGTAGAGAGGATATAAAATATAGGCTGTCAATGGCAAGGAAAGCGTTTCTGAAGAAGAGGAATTTGTTAAAATCGGATGTAAGTGAGAGTTAGGAAGTCTTTTTGAAAGAAATTGTATGGAAGTGAAACACGAACGATAAACAGTTTAGACAAGAAAAGAATAGAAGCTTTTGAAATGCGGTGCTAGAGAAGAATGCTGATTAGGTGGGTACAGCATGTAACTAATGAGGAGGTACTGAATACGTCTGGGGAGAAAAGACTAGTAGAAGGGGTCGGTTGAGAGGATAGATTCTGAGACGCCAAGGGATTACCAGTTTAGTACTGGAGAGAAAATGGGGAGGGGGTAAAAATTGTAGAGGGATACTAAGAGGCGCTATAGTCTGGAACCGCGCGACCGCTACGGTCGGAGGTTCGAATCCTGCCTCGGGCATTGATGTGTGTGATGTCCTTAGGTTAGTTAGGTTTAAGTATTTCTACGTCTAGGGGACTGATGACCTCAGAAGTTAAGTCCCATAGTGCTCAAAGCCATTTAAACCATTTTTTTTTATACTAAGAGATGAATACTTCAATCAGATTCAGAAGAATGTAAATTGCAGTAGTTATTTGGAGCCGAAGACGCTCAAACAGGATAGAGTAACATGGAGAACTGCATCAAACCAGTCTTCGGACTGAAGACCACAACGGCAACAGGCACACTGTTCTTTTGTTTTACGGATTTTTGTTTATTTCAAACTAATTTTCGGCTTATTAGGCTATTTTTGGATTCGGCTGTTAGTCGCTGGATGCATATCATTATAAAATACGGCCGAGCAACGCGGGCCACACGAATAATTGATTGCCAGACCGCAGTTTGACGACCACCGTTTTATTGTAATCAAACAACTTATTCCAGAATGAGATTTTCACTCTGCAGCGGAGTGTGCGCTGATATGAAACTTCCTCGCAGATTGAAACTGTGTGCCGGACCGAGACTTGAACTCGGGACCTTTGCCTTTCACGGGCAAGTGCTCCACCAACTGAGCTACCCAAGCATGACTCACGCCCCGTCCTCACAGCTTTACTTCTGTTTGGAACGCAAGACACGAGGTACTGGCAGAAGTAAAACTGTGAGGACGGGGCGTGAGTCGTGCTTGGGTAGCTCAGTTGGTGGAGCACTTGCCCGCGAAAGGCAAAGGTCCCGAGTTCGAGTCTCGGTCCGGCACACAGTTTAAATCTTCCAGGAAGTTTCATATCAGCGCACACTCCGCTGCAGAGTGAAAATCTCATTCTGGAAACATCCCCCAGGCTGTGGCGAAGCCATGTCTCCGCAATATCCTTTCTTTCAGGAGTGCTAGTTCTGCAAGGTTCGCAGGAGAGCTTCTGTAAAGTTTGGAAGGTAGGAGACGAGGTACTGGCAGAAGTAATGCTGTGAGGACGGGGTGTGAGTCGTGCTTGGGTAGCTCAGTTGGTAGAGTACTTGCCCGCGAAAGGCAGAGATCCCGAGTTCGAGTCTCGGTCCGGCACACAGTTTTAATCTGCCAGGAAGTCTCAAACAATTTATTATTATAACATTGATATATTGTCCTGTTAGTATTGTCGTACACGTCTGTGGCACGTTGAAACTGGGGTGATGGCAAGCTGTATTTGGAGCGGTAGAGGAGAGAGACAGCAAAAAACTGTCACACCCCCCCTCCCCCCCTCCCCCCCCCCCTCCCCACTACTCGTAACTGTACTCTGGACTCGCGGCTGTTAGCAGTACAGTCGAAAAACTCTGTACAAAATTATCTCTTTGCGTAGTAACCTCGTCATCAACTTAAGCCACTGCAAAAACCAGCCGAAACAGCCCGATGCGTCCTTGGGTGCATGCAGTGTCTTACCAGTACTTCCTAGAAATCTGGCGAGGTAACCACGCTCGATCTGCAAGGATGCTCATTTCGCGCGCGGCGGTGTGCATTTTAGCGCCATTCGCAATGACGCGCTCGAGATGACGCCGAGGCCAGAGGGCGGAGCCTGCATGTGTGGTCTCGTGGGCCGGGCGGGAGGGGTCGCCCCGAGGCGTCCGCAGCCTCTGAGGCCCAGCTGGGCGCGCCACGACGCCTCGCCTCGCCTGCATTTGCATCTGCAGTCGGCCAAGGGCGGCGCGAGGCGCTGGGCGCTGGACCGGCACGCGCGTCCGCCGCTGCGTCAGACTGCCGACGGCAACTGCTTTCTTTTCAGTCAAAAAATGTGTTTAAAAATTTCTGTCGTAAAATCTAAAAATTGTAGAGTCCGCTTCTTGCTGCTAAGCCTCGCTTGTTGTAGAATCGAGATGCCGTCGGTTTTGTGATAACGAATCACACTTTCGGGTGTGGTTCATACATACACTACTGACCATTAAAAATTGCTACACCACGAAGATGACGTGCTACAGACGCGAAATATAACCGACAGGAAGAAGATGCTGTGATATGCAAATGATTAGCTTTTCAGAGCATTCACACGAGGCTGGCGCCGGTGGCGACACCAACAACGTGCTGACATGAGGAAACTCTCCAACCGATTTCTCATACACAGACAGCACTTGACCGGCGTTGCCTGGCGAAACGTTGTTGTGATGCCTCGTGTAAGGAGGAGAAATGCGTACCATCACGTTTCCGACTTTGATAGAGGTCGGATTGTAGCCTATCGCGATTGTGGTTTATCGTATCGCGACATTGCTGCTCGCGTTGGTCGGTATCCAATGACTGTTACCAGAATATGGAATCGGTGTGTTCAGGAGGGTATTACGGAACGCCGTGCTGGATCCCAACGGTCTCGTATCACTAGCAGTCGATATGACAGTCATCTTATCCTCATGGCTGTAACGGATCGTGCAGCCACGTCTCAATCCCTGAGTCACCAGATGGGGACGTTTGCAAGACAACAACCAACTGCACGAACAGTTTGCAAATGGCTCTGAGCACTATGCGACTTAACTTCTGAGGTCATCAGTCGCCTAGAACTCAGAACTAATTAAACCTAACTAACCTAAGGACATCACACACATCCATGCGCGAGGCAGGATTCGAACCTGCGACCGTAGCGGTCGCTCGGCTCCAGACTGTAGCGCCTAGGACCGCACGGCCACTCCAGTCGGCGACCTTTGCAGCAGCATGGACTATCAGCTCGGAGACCGCGGCTGCCGTTACCCTTGACGCTGCATCACAGACAGGAGCGCCTGCGATGGTGTACTCAACGACGAACCTGGGTGCACGAACGGCAAAACGTCATTTTTTCGGATGAATCCAGGTTCTGTGTACAGCATCATGATGGTCGCATCCGTGTTTGGCGACATCGCGGTGAACGCATATTGGAAGCGTGTATTTTTCATCGCCATTCTGGCGTATCACCCGGCGTGATGGTATGGGGTGCCATTGGTTACACGTCTCGGTCACCTCTTGTTCGCACTGACGGCACTTTGGACAGTGGACGTTACATTTCAGCTGTGCTACGACCCGTGGCTCTACCCTTCATTCGATCCCTGCAAAACCCTACATTTCAGCAGGATAATGCACGACTGCACGTTGCAGGTTGTGTACGGGCCTTTCTGGATACGGAAAATGTTCTACTGCTGCCCTGGCCAGCACATTCTCCAGATCTCTCACCAATTGAAAAGTCTGGTCAATGGTGACCGAGCAACTGGCTCGTCACAATACGCCAGTCACTACTCTTGATGAGCTGTGGTATGGTGTTGAAGCTGCATGGGCAGCTGTACCTGTAAATGCTATCCAAGCTCTGTTTGATTCAATGCCCAGGCGTATCAAGGCCGTTATTACGGCCAGAGGTAGTTGTTCTGGGTACTGATTTCTCAGGATATATCCACCCAAATTGCGTGTAAATTTTATCACATGTCAGTTCTGGTATAATATATTTGTCCAATGAATACCCATTTATCATCTGCATTTCTTCTTGGTGCAGCAATTTTAATGGCCAGTGGTGTACATACGAATTAGAGGCCATTAAATAAAAGAAAGCTAATAGTGTCTACTATACCTACAAAAGATATCCCAGACAATTAACGCGTTAGTAAAGCACACTAACATAAAATTTGCGCACCATGCACGACACAATCTTCCAACACTACTACACTCTGAACAAACAAAACCAACCATATATTCAAATCGAGGCATATATAAAATTCAATGTATAGCATCTGTTAAACTTTGTATGGGTCAAACTGGAAGCAATTTCAATATTCACTACCGTGAACACATTAGAGCAAGCGACAGTAGCCATGAACATTCTTCCACTATTTGAAGACAGAACGACTCACAGCAGACGATACTGTCAAGGTTTTACACGTTGAACAAAAAGGACCACTAATGAATATTCTTGAAAAGATCAAACTACATTCACACACACAAAACCACCCTCAAGAAATTCTAAATGAATATATCAATTTGAAACACAAACGTTCAATAGAAAATTTCGTTGAAATTATCCTTTCAAACGGGAGGTGAGTACAAAAACAAAAACCTATATACATATCAGAGATCATGTTACTATGAAATTAAAAGTAACCACTGATAAGCATATGGTTAAGAATAAAACAACATTGTGAAGTTGTCATAAACCTCGTGCTCTACAACACTATACGGCATAACCATTAAAAAAAATAAGAACGTGGAGCCACATAAACACGAATCAAATAAATAATATAATAGAGCTGGTAAGAACGAAGACATGACCTAATAGGATACCATAGAAACAAACAGCCTGTAGCCATATAACCTCACTAACTCAACTGCCAATACAGCTAACAAGTAACGTCGTTCTGAAATACACTTTCATAATTCGACACCTTTACAAATAACTGCTCCAGTAAAAGTTTAACACCTACAATGACTCCACCAACATCAAAGGAGCAAACGTATATAGCAGTGTGACAGCAATTGAGACATCGAAGTCATATGGATATCAAGATCACCTGATGTACCATCATATGTAGCAAATCATAATACTGTAATACCTAAACTTACCTACTTCAAAATTTGAAATATTCTAGCACATTATGCATTTCCACAGATAATATGAAGATGCCAGTCACACTGAAATAGGCCTATTGTACGTAATAAGCTATAAAACAGAATGCAGCAGCGCCTTAGTGTCATAGCGTAAAATAGAATGTCCATACATTACTGTCAAAGAGATAGACAACTACTCAGTTGGCTGAATTACATTAAGCCATTAAACCAATACGATCTTCCACTATTCCATAAGGCACATATTCTGGTATCATCAAATGCAATGGATGTTGAAAGAATCATCAGTAATCTCAGATAATTACTGGTTGTCACCGAGGGACATTCTGATTTGAGTCTGAAAAATAGGGTGAACAGATGGAAGAACACGAAATCGTAGTATCAGATCCGGTAAATATAAAGTGGTAGCAACTTACCGGAGATGAACTCCTGATGCTACTTAGAAAAACAGCTCTCTCGGCTGCTGCAAGGAAGTAATAACATCGTGTGGAGACTTATCCGCTAAAAAGTCATAGTGTATGTATGTTGCCGTAAATTTCACATGAAGATTAGAATCATTATCGCGAAATCTGCTGTACCGTGATTCCACAATAAATGAGGATTAGCAGTTACAAGCGGTCTCTTTAGTATTTTAGAATATTTTACCACAAAAATATTTTTAAAAAATTTTAACATGCATAGATTGTGCTGCGGTTACCTACATAGAAAACTTATATATTTCAATATATTTATTATTTACATTCTTCTTGTTGTGCTCGGGCTTAATGCATTAACAAATAGGGAATATTAAAATAAATTTTGAGTTCATAAGGGAATTTTTTGTTCCAACAGGGCAGAAGGCGTAAGCAACAGTCCTTCATAATTTCGAAAATCGCGGAGGGCAGTCACAATGAAACGGTTATTTAAGTGACTCCAAGTAGAATTTTATAATTCCAATGTGATGAAAAAACTTTCGAAATCCACCTGGTGGAATATTAAAGGTATCAGTCAAACTTTGCTTTAAACACTAATGGCCGCTTTCGTCACTATTCTCATACATGTCGCTATGACCGTGGCAGCGTCGGACTTTTCGGTCGTACTGCATGTATTTCTGCAAAACTTGCTGTATGAACTACACTGTGTACCAATAAATAAGTGAAGGATCGAGGAGACATAGTCGGGTGTTATTGTAACTTTGTACACCTACACACCATATAAGTTATTAGAGCGGTATTCGTTCGTGACAGGTAGTGCGGCCACCAGAGTGCGTTAGTGCAGTCCGTGTTTCCTGTTGTCACAGGGCCTGACAGGGTACATAATTGGCGTGAACAGCTTCAGATGTTGAGTGATCACTGTGGAGGACACTTGTGTGAGACAGCTTTGTCGGTGCCTGACAGAGTTTGAAAGGGTCCTCATTGTGGGTCTGTATCTGGCCCGCTGGTCAAATCGTGCAATAGTCAGATTTATGGGGTGTTCAGACATGACAGTGGCCTGATGTTGGACTGTATGAGATAAAGTTCTGACCACGTCAAGGGAGGGTCTCCGTACTGTGCTCCAAGGCTATGATAATGCCTTCACATCCCCGCCTGCCATCCGGGAACAAGATGTAATGGATTCCCTAACACATTCTGTGTCACAGCACACTAATGGCCAGAGACTAGCAGAAGCCTGACTAGGGAATTGCTGTCCCATGTGTAGGCTGCTGCTAACGTTATAACACAAACGGCTGCTTTTCAAGTGGTGTTGTGATCAGGAAGCAGGGGATGCCTGGTTGTACAGTACCGTGGATGACCATTGTAGGCGATTATGGTGAGGGCCTGGGAAGAGGTCCATTCCTTGCTGTGTTTTGGAGAGGCCGAGCAGAGTTACTCCAGGGGCACTGTGGGTGCGGGGAGCCATTAGGTATGACTTCAGATCACGGCTGGTTGAGACAAGAAACTTTGAAGACACAATGTTATGCCAATGACATTCTGTGTCTTCAAGTGTTGCCTCTCATGCTACGGTACTGTGGTGCCACGTTTCAACAGGACAATACCTGTCCATACATGGCTCCATCATAGTGCCAGGATACCAAGGACCAATTACAACAATTGCTTCAGGGCTACATAACACAGAATGGAGACTTGATTTGAATAAGAACAGTCTATCAGATGTTAAGATTGTTTCCAACAGTTTAACAGACGTGTAATTAAATAAAGGTTGAGAGACCAAAGTCAAGAGCTCGCTGTATGAAATGGTAGGAATAGTTGTCATAGTAATTTAAAAGAAGGTCGGTGGACCCAATCCGCACATGGCCATAATATGTGAAGTATGTGTTTGTTCGCAGATAGTGATGAGGGGTGTAAAAGAGTTATGGGCTCATAGCAAAGGATATCAGATCCCAGTACATAACAGGACTTTTCAGTGTGTGAGGACCTTAATTATAATTATTAATATGTTGAGTGGGGTGGACCGCAAATGAATTGTTATGCATAGGGGAAAATAGAGTAGGGTTAATACAGAAGCAAAACTACCTTATAGGATGGGAAATTGAGACTAAGGAGGATTAGGTTAGGAACAGCAGTTCAGAAACGAAACCAGAGACAATACATGACGCCACAAGTGTACCTGTAGATGAATACACATAATGTAAGCAAACCTAATCGATTTCTATTTTGTAGGTAGACATGAGCCAAATAGAGAATGGAAAAAAGGGAATGTGTATATAAATAAGAGAATTTGAGAAGAAGGTAACAGAGTAATATATAAAACCAACGGAGTAAGTAAAAATACAGGTACATGAATCAGTTGGACAATTAGACCAAAAGAAAGGAAAAACATCCAATTCTACTAATATTCCAGGAAGAGGCGGTAGAAAACACTCTATTTCGGATAAAAGAAACGTACAGGTGGAGAGCTGCTGGACGATCGTCAATGTGGATGGAGAAAAGACACGATCAATGAGTAACAAAGAACTTTGAGAGCATGTAGGGCTAGTAATTAAGTACAAACACTAAACATATACTAACAGCAAGCAAATTATAACTCTAAACCCATGATCATGAACAGCCTTCAGTCAAAAGCTTATGAACTAGGAAGATGAGGAAACCTGACACCATTAAATAGAATGCAGACTTAAAGAATGAACCTCCCTATACATAAAGTCTAAAATGAAGGGCAAAAGGTGTAATAGAATTAAATTCTGTTAACAATGTTACATATAGCCAATTATGAAAATCTTTATTTTTCACAGTGACATGTAACTTAAAATTAGATTATCACACAGATTAAGTATAAACTTTGATTACAAAATTGGAAACACGAAATGCAGACGCATACAAGAGGAGAACTCTGTTGGAACGTCGAGCCAGGGGCGCAATGACCATGATACAACAAAATAGAACATCAAGCAGACAGCACAAGTAAAGGGTGGAGGAGACGGGTAGCAAATGACATGATAGCTTACGAGCAATAAAATACAAGCGATGGATCAAAAAGGGGCAGTATGAAGGTAAATGAAGTCAAGAACGAGTGGCGTGGTTACTTCAAAAAGGAACCACACTGGAAGTCAACAGCCTTCTGCAACCGATGAAAAACAATAAATCCATGTAACAGCAGATATGGGGAAAAAGCGCTACACAATGGAATGATGTGGAGCAAAGAGTTACCAAGGTCACCAAAGACGTCTGTTCAGTCCTAGCAAAATCTCACATAAAATCTGGCAAAGTTATCCAATATCGTCAACTCTCTTATTATGAGATTACACCCCATGCCAGCCCAAGAAGGATGGAAATACAAGCAAGAAGAATATAAGTTGCTGCAATAAATGAAGAGAAGACCATGAGGGAGCAGAAAGAAGACCTGGGCTAGAAGAATGAAAATTCACCTTCCAAAATCCTCTCCTGAGATGTGAAAAGTCAACTATGCCAAAGTACCACAAAAAATTCTGTAACATCTCAACTTAAATGCTCACCCAATAGTATCAACATGTAGAGCTCTGCCTGTCAAATAGTAAGCATCAACATAAAACTGCTGCTGGTCTTCATAACATGAGTATCCAAGAATGAGGGTCTATGATCCCCAGCAGACCCATGATTTGTTACACCACCAAAGCAATCACTCTGTTAATAGAGTACTACCATGGAAGTCGCGCTGATTTCTGTACAGACACATATCTAATTGATCATCTACCGTGAAACACTGTGAGCAAAGCTCATCCCCCATTCTCCAGTTACACTTCAACTAGAACCATCATCAAAGTCATTATATACTTCTGTAACACGTCAAAACAGAAGCGAGCTGTGGTCCTCACAGCCACTCAACCTACAGGAACAGCACACTACAGGTCACAAATAAGTGTACGTGTAAGATGGGAACTGTATATTACAGTCCACAAATAAGTGTAGGAGTACAATGGGAACTGTATATTACAGCCCACAAATAACGGTTAGGATGCAGCCATAGTACTGGAAAAATGTATTTCATACAAGGTTCTACAAGGAACAAAATGATCTCTAGAAGTGGCAAGAAACATTATCTCAATGTCACTTGCTTGTCAATACTGAATCTACTGCCTGATGTAATATGTACCTAGTAAATTTCCGATGTTTTGTGTACATGTATACTTTCGTAAACTTCATATATTTTATGTAATTGCATCCATTTGTAACTTCAGTTCTTTTATGTAGATGTATAACCTTGTAATCTTCAAATATTTTATAGATGTATGTTGTGTTTACCATCAACAAGATCGAATTTGAAAGTTGAAACTTCCTGGCAGATTAAACCTGTATGCCGGACCGAGACTCGAACTTGGGACCTTTGTCTTTCGCAGGCAAGTGCTCTACCAACTGAGCTATCCAAGCACGACTCACGACCCGTCCTCACAGCTTTAATTCGGGTCGTGAGTCATGCTTGGGTAGCTCAGTTGGTAGAGCACTTGCCTGCGAAAGGCAAAGGTCCCAAGTTCGAGTCTTGGTCCAGCACACAATTTTTAACTTGCCAGGAAGTTTGATATTTTCACACACTCCGTTGCAGAGTGAAAATCTCATTCAAGATCGAATTTAATAATATTATATATAATATCATTGTATTATTATAATTATTTATTATATAAGTAGATATAGAGAGACAAATATTTTAAATGCACATGTATTGTGAAGGGTTGAGAGAAAATAATATGATAGAGTAGAGAAAGGTTTTCTCAATTTCGGCCATACACACCATCATTACTGATGAGTGGAATGAATGTGGGCTTTTCTTTCTGAAAATTTGAAACATAATTAGACTAGTTAAAGGATGAGTCAGATACTGATTCAAGTGTGAAAGAGACGTTCTAGCATAATTATCTACAAAGGGCCATTAAGAAGCTACGCAATAATTGTGGGCACACAGTCCATGAACATATAATATTTCAGTGTAATAACATTAAGATATACTAAAGGATCTAGCCAATCACACCTTTGAAACGTTTACATGTTAAAGATAAACAATATTGTAGCATGTCTCACCTTAAGACAAGGTAGTTGATCAAAGCAGTAGACAGCTCACTACTCAAACTGAGACATGTATCTAATTTGGCGCTGCTTTAGTCAGTGCCTCAACCATTGACTAAACCCAGTACACAATTAACAAGAAGGGGGAGGTTATATAAGGTGGCAGTCCATTTTTATCACTTTCCATGGTAACGTAAGTTGATAAGAGATAAGTTAATAATCCATTTTACCAGTTTCCACAGGCATCTTCTCAACAAGACGATTTGGTTGATATGGGAGATGCTGTACTTCAGGTGTAACAGACTTAATTTGCATATCAAGTTGTAATGAAGATGTACTTGGCTGAGTAGAATACAATACTAAGTAATCTGTTTTCCCCATGTACATACATTCTGACAGCAACACAGACCTGGAACAGAGAGGAGGGGATGAGCCACGACACATTTCTCCTTAAAAGCCACTTTGCAGACCTATATCAATGTATAGGAATGTGTCAATAATACCCATGGCTGCAAGCGATGCAACCTGGGTCTCAACAGAGTTGCATAGCTTGTTTTACCACAGGGGTCAACGGCATGCTTACAGCCTCAGGTGTCCCAAGGAAGAGACGACTGTGCACCCTAATTGGATGGACCATATTTTTGGAGGTCGGGAAGGAAACATGTAGTTAAAACAGCATGCAGCGCTCACGTGAACAGTACATGATTCTACAAATATATATGCATTATAGTAATGGCCTGAGCATCTCGTAGAACCCTCTCTCATTCTCAGAACAGTTTTAAAATTTTGGGGGAAAGGAGGTTGCACTCTTTACGTCATTTGTTTATGGAGGTGGAGTTAGCGTATAGAATGACTGAAAGAAATGTTTTGACAGTGATAGAAATTAGTTTGGCTGCCAGACTCCAATTTTGGAGAGAGACAATGTTCTCCACAGAGAGCTCGGTATACATAATTTGCAGACAAGAAAGGGCTTTCTCCCCAATATGTTGTGTTAATACACAGGGTGCTTAATGACCCATGTGGCATGGAGACAGATTTATTCTGTGGTAACTTTGACCGCAATGTACTCTAAATAGATCAGCATTAAATAAGCTGAGAGTCTTGTATGTTCTCCAAGTGGAGAAATCAAGAAGAGCTGTGTTAGTAATACGTTCTTATGATAACTATAAGGGCATCACTGTGCACATTGCAACACCAACCAGATGAGTGAGACAACAGTTGTAGATAGACTATGGACAAACAGTCGCCTGCTTCATAGAACTCGGTAAGAGTATATGATGACGTTCAGTCAAGAATGATCAGATGCAGTCATCTGTCGTGAAGCACATCTAATAACATACCACGCGGCAAAGGTAAATAACGCGTTGCAGTCACTCAAGGATAACGTTACATATAATTTTGTCACAAGTGTGCCTCTTCGTCCAATTCAGTATTTAATTTAGAGTAGTACACTAAACCCTCCTTTGTGTTGTGTTTGGCCAAGCAAGATAGTCATGTCGAATGTCAGTTAGTAATGATTGTCCAACTATGTTAATTAACATTGTTTAAGTATAGTATATTACAGAATTAATTTCTATAGAGTTTACTTCTACTCTTATTTGTTTATTTTAACTTATTGGGTAGCAAAGCATCATTATCTACAACTACCTGATACTTGTATCAAGACTCATGTGCCCCTTTTTTTAAATTTAACTGTCAGCAGACCACTTCTATGTTAAATCTTTTGTATACAACATGATAATAAAAACAATATAATAGTACAAGGAATGAATTGTTTGTCGTAAAGGTATGTTAAAGATAAATAATATTGTAGCATGTCTCACCTCATTAAATTAAATTACTTGGTAGAGGAACTCTTTCAGGTATCCATAAATAACCGGTCTTTTGATGTCTAACCAGTTCCATGATTCATGCTCCCTTCCTTTCATGGCCAGAAATAAACACTTCTACACACACTCAGAGCGATCCTTGTGTGCCTAGTGGTGGGGAGTAAACTGTAAAAATCGCCACTATATATATTTAATATTCCACCAATTCTTTCTTCATATTAAGTTTATAAGTTTCTGCCAAATTAATCGAATTCACAGTTCTCAGGTTAATCCCAATTCGAATGTGAGACCCATGTGCTGACCATTGCGCTATCTCGCTGGGTTAAGCGCCACACAGCGTGTAGAATCTATGAGATTGCAGGTATACTATCGGACTTTAGGAAGGATACCATCCTCACAGTCCAGAAGATACTAAAGACAGACTTGTGTCTGCATCTACATTATACTCTACAATCCACCTTACGATGTGTGATGGAGGACACTTCTAGTATCAGTAGCATTTCCCTGTTCTTGTTAAATTCACGAATGGTACTTAGGAAGATAGTTGTCGGTAGAGCTCCACATGCCGAGCGGTCTAAGGCGCTACAGTCATGGACTGAACGGCTGATCCCTCGGCCATGGGTGTGTGTGTGTTTGTCCTTAGGATAGTTTAGGTTAAATATTGTGTAAGCTTAGGGACTGATGACCTTAGCAGTTAAGTCCCATAAGATTTCACACACATTTGAACATTTTTGAGTTCCACATGACATACAATTTTTCTCATATGAGAGGGCTATTGAACAGTAAGCTTGACAGCTCATGTGACTTACAAGAATGGAAAAGAAAGATGTGAATCTGTTCAGTGACTCTTTGGCCTTAGGAAATGTGAAGGCAAGAGAGAGGCAGTTCTGTTTTTGTGCTTGACAATGGAGTCATGCTTTTGAAATATCAAGGGACCTTCATTGGATCTGACAACACAGAGAAAGTTTCAACAACGTAAAATGCTGTAACGTTTTTGAAAGCCCCAGAGAAAGATATCTCAAAGAAACCAAAAGGGACCAAAAAGAATGGAAAACAAAGAGAGGTGTCAGATTAAAAAGAGGGTACGACATAGATGTAGTACACACATCAAAAAATTTTTTGCATCACCTGGTTCCCAGAACTCCTGAAGATAGATGCAGAGTGTGGATATTGTATCACAGACACAGTCCCTTTGACTGTCCCGAGCTGTCACTAAACCCACCCAAAGATATAAACAACCATGCATGAGCAGCGTCTATTAGACGGAGGGGTCCGTCAGCCGATCATTACCAGTCATACCACCAGGAAGGAGGTACATGGCTAATGTTGTCTGTAGTTCAACCATGCTTAGATGGTCAATACTGCGGTTCGATAGCGTCCGCATTGTTACTTATACCAGTAATGGCTCTCAACAAGGGAAGTGTCCAGGAGTCTCGGAGTGTACCAAAGCAATGTCGTTCAGGCATGAAGGAGATACAGAGAGACAGGTACAGTCGATGACAAGCCTCGCTCAGGCCGCCCAAGGGCTACTACTGCAGTGGATGACCGCTACCTACGGATTATGGCTCGGAGGAACCCTGACACCAACGCCACCATGTTGAATAATGCTTTTCGTGCAGCCACAGGACGTCGTGTTACGACTCAAACTGTGCGCAATAGGCTGCATGATACGCAACTTCACTCCCAACTTCCATGGCGAGGTCCATCTTTGCAACCACGACAGCATGCAGTGCTGTGCAGATGGGCCCAACAACATGCGGAATGGACCGCTCAGGATTGGCATCAAGCTCTCTTCACCAATGATTGTCGCATATGCCTTCAACCAGACAATCGTCGGAGACAATATGGAGGTAGTTTGGTCAGGATGAACGCTTTAGACACACAGTCCAGTGAGTGTAGCAAGGTGGAGGTTCCCTGCTGTTTTGCGGTGGCATTATGTGAGGCAGATGTATGCCGCTGGTGATCATGGAAGGCGCTGTAATACGATACGTGAATGCCATCCTCCGCCCGATGGTGCAATCATATCCACAGCATATTGGCGAGACATTCGTCTTCATGGACGACAATTCGCGCCACCATCGTGCTCATCTTCTGAATGACTTCCTTCAGGATAACGACATCGCTCGACTAGAGCGGCCAGCATATTCTCCAGATATGAACCCTATCGAACACGCCTGGGATAGACTGAAAAGGGCTGTTTATGGACGACGTGACCCACTCTGAGAGATCTACGTCGAATGTCGTTGAGAAGTGGGACAATCTGGACCAACAGTGCCTTGGTGAACTTGTGGATAGTGTGCCACGCCGAATACAGGGATGCATCAAGAGGACGCGCTACTGGGCATTAGAGGTACCGGTGAGTACAGCAATCTGGACCACCATCTCTGAAGGTCTCGCTGTATAGTGGTTTTCATGAGCAATGAAATGGGCGGAAATGATGTTTATGTTGATCTCTATTCCAATTTTCTGTACAGATTTCGGAACTCTCGGAACTGAGGTGATGCAAAACTTTTTTTGATGTATGTATAACTCCCATAATGTTCAACCTGTATATCGAGGAATGAATGTGGAAATAAGCGAAATGATCAGGAGCAGGATTAAAATTAAAGCTGAATGGTTATCAACTATAAGATTCGCTGATGACGCTGCCATCTTTGGTGAACATGTGACTGAATTACTGGACATGCTGAAGTGAATAATGAGCACAGAATATTTATGGAGACTAAGTCGAAGTACTGAGGAGTCGTGGAAATGAGATTCGCGATAAACTTAATATCAAAGTTTGGGACCACATAGTAGACAAAGTGAAGTAATTTTGCTACCAGTACCAAACACAGACGTTAATTTGAATAAAAAAATTTGTGAGAATGTACAGGGTGTTCCGAAAGTCTCGTTACACTCTTCTAGGGCTTGTAGAGGGGAGTGAGTACATAATATTTTGAATAAGAACCCATGTCCAGAGACGTACCACCAGACCAGCTGACGTTATTTGAAGTCTGTCCTATCTGTCTGACCTGCTGTGTGCCTCAGTGATCACTCACGTGTCAGTGAGTGTTGGAGCAACATGGTTGAGTATGCGTTTGCAGAATTCCTCCAAATGATCCTTTGGAACTGCGAAACTCACCGTAACGGAAGACCTGCTCGTCGCCTTTATCAAGATCGTTCCCCACAGCGTCCGAATCCTTCGTATATCCTTTTCACCACAATTACGCAACGTCGTCGAGGAAGGGCACCTTCTCCGTCAGCAGGGGTGACTGTGGTGCTCCTAGGAGACGCCGTACATCCAAATTGGAAGAGGCCATACTGCATTACGTTGAAGAGAACTCGTCAGCCAGTATACGAGCAGTTTCTTTGGCTATTAATCAGTATAATTGTACAACAAGTGCTGTACTGTGTTACGCCTAATCAGTTACTTGTCATCGTGTTACCAACATGTTGTCAAATAGTTGTAGCAAGGAATTGGTACGTTTCCGGACATGGGTTCCAATTCAAAGTATTATCAACTCAGTCCCCTCTCAAAGCCTTAGAGATCTGTAACAGTAATTTCTGAACACCCTGTGTATGTGGAATACAGCGTTGTATGGACGTGGTTCATGGACTATTGAGAAACCGGGAGAGTTCGAGGTGTTCTGACAATTAAGTGCAATAATATAAGAATCGTGAGGAAACGATTATCTGGAAAACTGACTAGAAGAAGGAACAGGATGCTAAGACATCAGGGAATAACTTCCATGATTCTGGAGAGATGCCTATATGACAAAATCTGTACGAAAAGAGAGATATTAGAATATATACAACAAATTATGAAGGCTGCATGTAAGTGCTGCTCTGAGACGACGATATTGACTCAGGACAGGTTGTAGTGGAGGGTCACATCAAACCAATCGGACGAATTATAGAAAAAAATTAGGTTAGTGAAAAAGAGATATGAAGGACGTATTGTTGGTAGTGTACAGTTTCTTCTTTTTCCGTGACTCTGGTTCTGGTAGGGAGTTTTTTAACTGTAGGCAAGGAATTTATGTATGGAGGATATTTGAGAGGTTGTTAATCGAAACACTGCACTACAATAAATAAAATAATTTTCCTATCTACAAGCTGACTCTACACAGGATACCTGAACGAGGAAAGATGTCAGAAGTAAATTAATACAGGTGAATAAAGGTTTTTCGATACGGTTAAGAAATCTATGCTAGTATTAGATATTGGTATGGACATGAGGGGGGAGTTCTTGAAAACACGGCACTGGGTGGAAGTACAGCGTGGACCCTCCTGGAATCCAGAGAATGGAGTTATTTGAAATGCGGCACTGCTGAAGAACGGTAAAAATTAAGTTGACAAGATAAAGTACGACATGAAGAAATACTAACAACAATAGGCGAGCAATCAAATTTGTGCGAGATTGGAAGACCCTTACCTAAACATGAGATAGCTTACATTGACATCTTCTATGGCATCCAGGGAAAGTTATCCTGGCGTTGAAATGGCAGTAGAGGAGAAAAATTGTAGAGAAAGATAAAGACTGGGATACATACACTACTGGCCACTAAAATTGCTACACCACGAAGATCATATGCTACAGACGCAAAATTTAACCGACAGGAAGAAGATGCTGTGATGTGCAAATGATTATTTTTTCAGAGCATTCACATAAGGTTGGCGCAGGTGGCGACACCTACAACGTGCTGACATGAGGAAAGTTTCCAACCGATTTCTCATACACAAACAGCTGTTGACCGGCATTACCTGGTGAAACGTTGTTGTGGTGCCTCGTGCAAGGAGGAGAAATGCGTACCATCACGTTTCCGACTTTGATAGAGGTCGGGTGGTAGCCTATCGCGATTGTGGTTTATCTTATCGCGACATTGCTGCTCGCGTTGGTCGAGATCCAATGACTGTTAGCAGAATATGGAATCGGTGGGTTCAGGAGGGTAATACGGAACGCCGTGCTGGATCCCAACGGCCTCGTATCACTAACAGTCGAGATGACAGGCATCTTATCCGCATGGCTGTAACGGATCGTGCAGCCACGTCTCGATCACTGAGTCAACAGATTGGGACGTTTGCAAGACAACCACCAACTGCACGAACAGTTCGACGACGTTTGCAGCAGCATGAATTATCAGCTCGGAGACCGTCGCTGCGGTTATCCTTGACGCTCCATCACAGACAGGAGCGCGTGCGATGGTATACTCAACGACGAACGTGAGTGCACGAATGGCAAAACGTCATTTTTTCGGATGAATCCAGGTTCTGTTTACAGCATCATGATGGTCGCATCCGTGTTTGGCGACATCGCGGTGAACGAACATTGGAAGCGTGTATTCGTCATCGCCATACTGGCGTAACACCCGGCGTGATGGTATGGGATGCCATTGGTCATACGTCTCGGTCCCCTCTTGTTCGCATTGATGGCACTTTGAACAGTGGACGTTACATTTCAGATGTGTTACCACCCATGGCTCTACCCTTCATTCGATCCCTGCGAAACGCTACATTTCAGCAGGATAATGCACGACCGCATGTTGCAGGTCGTGTACGGGCCTTTCTGGTTACAGAAAATGTTCTACTGCTGCCCTGGCCAGCACGTTCTCCAGATCTCTCACCAATTGAAAACGTCTGGTCAATGGTGGCCGAGCAACTGGCTCCTCACAATAGGCCAGTCACCACTCTTCATGAACTGCGGTATCGTGTTGAAGCTGCATGGGCAGCTGTACCTGTACGCGCCATCCAAGCTCTGTTTGACTCAATGCCCAGGCGTTTCAAGGCCGTTATCACGGCCAGAGGTTTTTGTTCCGGGTAATGATTTCTCAGGATCTACGCACCCAAACTGCGTGAAAATGTAATCACATGTCAGTTCTAGTATAATATATTTTTCCAATGGATACCCGTTTATCAACCGCTTTTCTTCTTCGTGTGGCAATTTTAATGGCCAGTAGTGTAAAATAAAAGCTATACTATATTGGATGTAATAGTTACGCAGAGATGAAATGATTGACACAAGGTAGAAATGATTTTCTTAAAAAAGGCATTTAAGTTAGGCAGAAAGATAATGGTTTGGTGCCTTTATTGTATAATGCACAGGCTGTGTAACATTTTCTGTAAAACAACCGTATCATACTAAATTATATGTCCTAATGGCAGAGTGTGAATCGTTGACAACG
This sequence comes from Schistocerca americana, assembly GCF_021461395.2. Classification (NCBI taxonomy): domain Eukaryota; kingdom Metazoa; phylum Arthropoda; class Insecta; order Orthoptera; family Acrididae; genus Schistocerca; species Schistocerca americana. The sequence goes on along the minus strand of NC_060122.1, from coordinate 378,020,091 downwards.
ACAACTAATGGTAGCGCTCTTTTTCCTGGTTCCGTTCTTTCTTCTAGCCTGTCGACGTCTTGTATACAGGATGGACTAGTCTCTTCCACCAATCCTGAAAAATCTAAAAAGATCTCTTCTGAAGTCTAAAGCCATCTGCTATCTGATTAAGATAATGAAGTGCTATTTGAATCAGACGTCTTAGCCTGTGACGGGCCTAATTCGCCATTCACTGAAAAACCGTATCATCGATGGAGGAGATTGCTTAAGTAAGGATAGCTAGTGTAATAAGGATTCAGTACAAGAGAAGGGTACATCACTTTGGAGCCGTCATGAACACAATATGACACCGAAATAGCCTCTTAATTAATCATTACCATAATCTAAATCATTTTTCCACATTAAGTAGCTATGTTTGATTTCCAGAAACCAGCACATACAGTACGTAAGAAAATGAAAATAAAAAGAAAAAACACACGTGAGATCAAAAGATTGAGTGACACTGGTTTGTTATGGGGAAGAATATTAGCAGTACAGCCCATCCATTCATTAACTCTCTCTCTCTCTCTCTCTCTCGAGGTTGAGAAATTGTATATTGAAAAACAGTGACATTCTTAACAAATATAGCCTAGATCATTAATCAAATGAATTCAAACAGCACAAAATCACATGTAATTAATAATTTGAATTTGTCGTTGTCAAATTCAAACCGGTGCCAGACTGGGACAAAAAACAGCGCGAGCAGTCACCTTAACAACTTTCGTTTCTTTTATATATTTTATACATTCTCCGATTTTTATTTTTTTAAATACTCTTTGTTCTGCTTTCTTGTTTGTCGATGCCGCACATTTTGTTGTATTCTTGCTATTGTTTCTGCACTTACCTTCTAGGAGTCATATATATGTTACATGATAGCGACAAAAACTTGCAAAAAATCGAAAACTTGTAAACAATTGAGGAAAAAAGTAACAAAATAAATAGCTTTTTCTCGTATCGTATCCTCGCGAAGCTACAAAATCGAGCCCTGTAACCAAGACGATAAATTTAAGGCTGTCTAAGCGTGCCTTCAAGCCCGACACAAGATCTCATTGTCCCTGATGTTTCATTTGTAACTTAAGTGGCCATCAGGATTGTGATAATATTTGAGAAATGCTTTGGTGTGAGACATCTTTCACGCATTTCATGCTATGATAGTCGTTTGCCAACCTCAAAGAACAGACGTCAGCTGTCTGCTAGAACAGAACGTCTCTGGGTGGAAACTGCAAGCTATGACTTTGACTGGGGCGTGCCAATAGGAACGCTAGATCGCAGAACTAGTTTTGGAAAGCCTCGCTGCCCATACACAAAGGCATTCTTCCTTCCTACTGCCGTGATGACTGTGCCAATGTTCCTTACAGCAGAGACGCTGTGTTTTGTGACAGTGAATGGTTTGTTCTGGATTATGGTGAGATTATTATTGGTTGCTTTTGCGTGACTGTACACTGCGTGGACTCTCAGGTCAAGGGGAACTGGGGCGATATATTTTGCTGTCGTATTTGGCAAGGGAAATATTAGGTCTTTGTTTGTGCCTGCACTGAACTTCTTTGTAACACGTAGGGGTCAATATCCACATTTTTTTCAGTCATCCGAGAATTCAAGCGTTATATCTCAATACTCTTTTATTCCAAAGACAATTTTACAGGAATTAATAACAATACGCCGTAACTTTTTTTTGTCTGTTGTATCCGGTGAGAATATAAGGCATATGGTCCGTGGAATTGTGTTTGCACATGATGATGATGATGAGGTCCCATAGTCCGAGGAGCGTGAAGTATGTTAATTTCTACATGACTACTGATCATCGCACCACGTTTGATTATAGTTGGGACCTGATCATCGTACCACGTTTGAGTATAATTGGGACCTTATGAATTTATTGCCTTCTTCCTTGGTTTTTGTTTAATAATTCTTTTCATGCGTTCCGTACCTCCACATACATTAGTTCAAGAAACACGTTCTCAGAACATATCCCATTCAGTCCTAGTGTATTCAAACCTGGGGTGAAGTAGCTTGCCTGAAGAAGTGCCTGCAGAAATAGGAATTTCAGCTATGCAGACAAGTGCCAGTGGAGACAGAGGCTTCGAGAAAATTACTGATACTGCACTAGTTCAGAGTTTTCCATATTTTTGGGTAATGTACGGCACAGATGGCAGAAACGTTTGCATAGTACAAACTGTATTTATAGAAAGCAATTTACTGACATACATACTTAGTAGATGCATGGCATCTACAGTGAGGTTTCGAATATCAATTTGTCTTGGTTAGCTCCGGTTAGTCTCCTTTCTTTCCATTGGGCTCTGAAACTTAAATAATATCAGTCAGATTTAGTTTACTTATATACTGGTCAAATACGATAAGTTCACCGGACAAAAAATTAGTCACCCAAGTGCGCATGCACAGATGAGTCGATAAGCCTTTACTGACGGCGCAGCGATCGAGTTATGTGCTGAACCGCTCGCGCGCTGCCTCTACGAAAGCATAAGGAAGTAGCGAGCAATGAGACATTCGTGTTTCAGGTGGACATTGTACGTAAACAGGGTAAATGTAAAGAAGTGACAGAGTGGCAAAAAATGGCAGTCGTGTTTGGCCGTGCCCGTAGCCATACGATGTGAACCTGCTCGATTTGTTGGTGTTTTGCGTTGGACTTTTCAACGTGCCCACGAGCTGTGGTGCAACACATGTAATCACGAAACAAGAAGATAGAACCTCGGTCGCAAAAAGATCCTGAGGGAGAGGAACCGCAGACGCGTTTCAAAGTTTGTGGATAGATATCGCTTCCAAAACCGACAGGAACTGCTGCAGGCAGTGAATGAAGGTCCATCCCAAACTGTTAACGAGAGAACGTTGCGACAGTAACTACATTGCTGTCCAAAATTAAAGCAACAAATCGCTCTTTCCACGTGATGTGTCTAATTCATTGTAACCTCCCCTTCACTTATCGACCTTAATGACAGTAAAAATTAAACCGCGTGTACCTAATGGAAATTTGGGAAAAGCAATCGTCACCGAAGTCAATCTGCCGGTAAAGAGGGAGGAAAGGGTTACATCTAAATGAAAGGAAAAATGCAAATGAAACTGGTGGATATTAAATTTGAAAAGGGGTACAGTTAATAAAGAAAGTAAATGTGTGGCCGTTACGTTAACAGTTAACTGGCGTTAATTAGATATTTGAGATTTAGGGAAAATTACGGTCGCCAATCCTATGGACAACTACTATAATAACTGAAAAAGAAAGGTTATTGCACATATAATTAGCACTAAAAGTGTGGCAACTGAAGGTTGACACATGTTGTGTGAAAGCTGAATGTTTGTCAGAAGTAATAAATTTCGCTACACTCTGACTTAATTTAGCAGAAGAATTAATAAAACTGGAAAATTGAAAGTTAATTTAGTGACTGAAATTAATAGTGAGCTTTGTTTCTGAAGCACTACGAAATTCAGTAAAATAGGGTTAGTCTTGGGCTACCTCAACGATCATTTCAAAAGCTACTTGAATCTACACAATTTAGGAATAAGAGATTTAACTTTGAACCCGAATTAAATGATTCTGAACAATTAACAATAGTAAAATTTAGTACGTACCAAGCTGAGCTGCAGTCACAGGTAAGCTAAAATATGGTAACAAAACTCGCACTCTTAATTTGTGCTTGTGTAATCTAAATATTGTAGCCAGCTATGAATACCTTAACTGAACTTTGAAATTAAAGCAGTGAAATCGAATGATATTACTTTAATGCTGGCGTTTGAATTTCAACGACACTCGGGTTCATTCCGGAAAAGGAAGGGACCCTGCTTGGTAATGCAGTTGGGACAATGAGCAACAAAGGTTCATGCTACGTTGCTGTAATTTAAAGAGGCAAATGGAACAATTTTAAAAGCTGAGGTCTGCCATACAGTTCTAAAACTTTATGTGCTTCCAGTCTTCCTTGCTGGTTGATTGAAGGTTTGAAGTCGTTGATCAAGGAGGTGGCGACAGTCACTCATTGTCGGCCGTCGCTGTTGCAGAAGCTGGATGTTGGCGCGCCTTCTTCTCGACACGATCACCAGGCGGAACGGGCTCTTGATGTGCGCCAGCTAATGCTTCCCGTCCGCGACACCGTGTCACAAACTATCATAGCAAGTCAAGGGCAATTACATGCTGCCAAACCCCGAAAGCGCGGCAACTCGCGCGAGCGTCACATAACACACCTGCTCCACCGTCCTACTCCAGCCAGACTCTGCTCTGCCCGCGCTCCACGCGGCAGAGTTCACACTACCAAAGATCCTAAACACTTTGGTTCTCCACACGACCTATCGATGTATTCGTTCGATAGCATAGTTTTCCCTAGGCATGACCCAGCGTAAAAATACAAATAGTATTTACAAAACAAACCAATTATACATCGACAAAATGCATATATATATATATAGTAAACAATTACAATATATAAAGAAACAGAAATGTCATATCTTCAGGTAACAAAATAAGGAAAAAAATTTGTAGTACAATAGATGAAAATAGGAGGATATCCATTTCCGGCGTTACATCACGATATAATCATAGAAACTGTCAACTAGACGTCCTTACGATCATGTTCTGCACGGAAGTTGGCATTCCGTTCAGTGGTCAACCATGCCAACGGTGATGTTCGGCCATCTATGAAATGTGGTAGCGTTTGCCGGGTAGCCCCACATCCACAATCACTTTGAAAGTCACAGACGTTGCAGTACGACGCAGAGAAGATGCCTACCAGACTTTCTGCGGTGGAGGGCCATAGAAAGAAAGGAAGCAGGACAGTCGCAAACTGGCCGGCCGCAATGGCCGAGCGGTTGTAGGCGCTTCAATCCGTAATCGCGCGACTGCTACTGTCGAAGGTTCGAATCCTGCCTCGGGCAGGTTTAAGTAGTTCTATGTTCTAGGGGACCGATGACCTCAGATGTTAAGTCCCATAGTGCTCAGAGCCAACAAAACTGCAACAATCTCAAGGAAAACGTCATTTTATTGACAAGTGTTGTGAGAGGTAGCTAATCATTGTAGCAGTATATCATAACAAATTCAAACCAAATGAAGCACACACGTCACAGTGAAGAGTGCCCAAAAATTCGCATAAATACACAGTGCATACCTCTCTGACGGCAGATGAGTACTCCCGTACGAAAAGGGTAATAATGGTGCCGAAAGACATGCTGTAAACATTTCCCCAGTCAGCTTGCACCTTTTGTTACAATTCGGCAATTTTTCTTCTACGCTCTGGAGAACGAGAATATGCTCGTCAGCTACATCATGTCCCATAATTGTTCTATTGGTGAGAGATCTGGCGATCTTCCTGGTCAGGGAACTTGTTGTGCACCACGAAGAGCACCTTACGTCGCAGCAGCCATATGTGGGCGTGCGTGTCGCTACTGAAAAAGTACATTAACTTCCTGTCAAGAAAATGGGGATAAGAAGCTGTGAAATGTAGCGGGCACTGGTTTCCATACTCTGTAGAAAAAGCAAAAGTGAAAGCGAGTTGTAACTGATGGACCCCTATCCCATGAAGCCTATTCTACAATGAATGTTGCAGACACTGTTCCCCTCTGAACTCGGCACAGCTACTGCTTGCAGAGTTGAAATAGAGGGGCACAGACAGGCCTCCCGAGTCCCATATGCTCTTTGATGACTGTGAAAAATGGATCAATAAAATTACAAGCCCTCCCTATGAACATATAAGTCCCTGGTGCCACTGAACACAGGCCTTGGGTATGCTGCATTTTTTCGGCATGTACAATACTTGCATACATACTCTCTACGACCATTAAAAGGACGGAAGTCGGTAGACGTGACGTAAATGTGTAAACAAACAAATTAATACAATTTCAGAAAGAGAAAGAGCTTTGCAAATTAAGCAAGTCAGTAACGCGTAGATCCAGCTCTGGCCCTCATGGAAGCAGGTATTCAGCTTAGCATAGATCAATTGAATCGTTGGACGTTATCCTGAGGATACAGTCCCTAATTCTGTCCAATTGGCGTGTTAGATGGTCAGAATCCCGAGTTGGTTGAAGGTCCCTGCCGATAGTGCTTCAAACGTTGTCAATTGTAGAGAGATCCGGCGAAATTTCTGGTAAAAAAGGGAATTGGCAAGCACGGAGACAAGCAGTAGAAACTCTCTCCGTGTCTGGGTGGGCATTATCTTGCTCTATTTAATCCTAGTTTATTATTAAAGTTTTACAGATTCATAAAAAGAGCTATAAAAATTTTAATATTTCGCCTTGAAAATTTATAATTTAACTCTCAAATTACAAATAAGCCCAGGATGGCTTGCCATGAAGAGCCACAAAACGGGGCGTAGAATATCGGCGACGTATCACTACGCTGTATGGATGCTGCGGATGACAGCTAAAGAGGTCCTGCTATGAAACAACATCCCAGACCATCACTTCTGGTTGTCAGGCCGTATGGCAGGCGACAGTCAGGTATCCCACCGCTGTCTGGGTCGTATCCAAACACGTCTTCACTGGTCATTGGCACTCAGTTCGAAGCGGAACTCGGCACTGAAGACAATTCTACTCCACACATATGAAGATGGTATCTGTTCTTTCGAACATGTCCGGGCTCACCGGCCATTTGACCATCTTCTTCACTGCGGATGCACAAACAGTGCCCGAACTCTTACGAGAATCGACAAAAGCCGCGAGTAATGAGTATAATGGGGAGGGGCGCTATGAATATAGTGCGGGACAATAAGTTAAGAATGTGGGTCTCACGGGAGGCGTGCCAGAAATAAGTCCCTGCAGTCGCACTTTCCTCTGTGCCCTCGGTGGCTCAGATGGATGGAGCGTCTACCATGTAAACAGGAGATCCTGAGTTCGAGTCCCGGTAGGGGCACACGTTTTCAACTGTCCCCGTTGACTTATATCAACGGCTGTATGCAGCTAGGGGTATTCATTTCATTGTAATTTAATTCTATTCCACTCAGTGAGACTACAGGACGAATATATGCGTGGGATCGACATGGACAGCGGTTGGATACAATCTAACGGTCGCACTCCATATGGTCCGTCAAACAGAAGTGACGGTGTGGGATGTAATTATTTCTTTTTATAAGAGGATCCCTTCGGTTGTCATCTGAGACATCCTTACAGCACAGCCATCGTGCCATCGTGTCGCGTTTTGTTGCCCTTCATGTTAAGCCATCCTGGGCTTACATTTCAGGAAGATAATGCCCGCCAGCAAGGACGCCGAATCTCTCCCCAGTTGAGAACATTTGGTGCATTACGGGCAGGACCCTCAAACCAGCTGCGAATGTTGGTCATCTAACAAGCCATTAGAAGAATTTCGCACGGTATTCCTCAAGAGGACATCTTACAACTCTATTAACCAATGCCAAGCCGAATAACTGCTTGCATAAGGGCCTGAGGGGACCAATGCATTATTGAGTTGCTAAATTTTGTGAATCTCCGTCCAATCGTTTGTTGGTCCGTACTTGTACATCACATCTACCGATTTCCGTCCCATTCGGATAATCCCTTCGCTGTGCATCGTTCTTCATGTCTTGGACTATACAAATTTACATCTTTTACCTAATTTTGAAAATACTAAGTAATGGAAAAAGAGGAAAATAAATAGAGAAAGAAGCTAGGAAAGTTTCGTCACAGCACGCGCGTTGTCTTCTCGATTGAAATAGCATTCTAATGTTTCTTCAGAGCGCCTTGTTACACTCATATCACTGTCGTCGCTTTTTTGACAGACGACCGTGCGCCAGGGACGTGCTGAAAGAATGACCCGACGACAGGCAAGTAGCCATCCGCTCTTGACCCGGATGCTGTCCATCTTGTTTGTTCAATGAGATCACTGGCGCGACGGGCACGCGCCCTATTTGTCTCTGCAGCGTATCACAGCAGGACCCCACCCGGCGAATAATTTATCGTCCTTAAGCGAGGATGGGCGGAAAGTTTACGGCCGCGTCTCTGGGGAAGCGCCACATAAATTGCTAGGCGTCCGCGCTAAGAAAAGCAAGCAACACGTTCCTTGTGCTAGTCTGTCAGATGCTGCTCAGCTAAGCAACCGTACGGTGTTTGCAGTGGATGTGGGAGCACCAGGGTTCAAGGTGCCTGTCATGCCATCCAAATTTAGGCTAGCTGTGGCCTGCCCGTGTAACTTCTGAATTTTCGAGGGGCAGTCGTTAATCAGGTACCGTTGGATTTCCCTCTTCGTCCTTTATTTACAATTGTCACGGCATGATAGAGGACTGCGATTTTCAGTTTTGTGTAGAAAAGTTATTGTCGGCTGTAGTCGCTTATTTTTTTAATTTTTTTTTGTGATCAGTCTTTTGCGTGGTTCGATGTGGCCCCCACGACTGTCTCTCCTGTGCCAACATCTTCATCTCGGGGTAGAACTTGCCCTCAACAATTTTTTTGGATACGTAGCAATCTCTGTTTTCCCCTGCTGTTTCTTACCTTTACTGCTACGTTTGGTATGACGAAAGTTATTTCTTGGTGGCTTCAAACGTCCTATCATCCTGCACCCTCTTCTTGTTAATGTTTTCTACAAATTCCTCGGTCAAGGGCCTTGGCGAAGTGGATACAACAGTTCCTGTCAGATCACCGAAGTTAGCACAGTCGGGCGTGGTTAGTACTTGCATAGGTGGCCGTCCGTGTGTGCCGCACGCTGTTGACAATTTTCCCTTTGCCTTTACGGCAATGGGGATAGGTGGGAGGTGGGGAAAAGCCTCTGCTCACCAGTCCTTGCACCGGTGTCCTGGATTAAATCCCAAATTTCTCCACTGTGTCCTATGAAGTGAGGGCATGTGACACCGTTGACTGTGATCCGTTCATCGGATGGGGAAGTTAAGCTTGGTGGCCCCCTCGATGCTCTTCGGTGCTATGTGCCATCATCGGGTTTCACCCTCTCCCTCCTCTCATCATCTCCAACAAGAAGACGACAGTACACTGTACACACGCTCATCACGGTCACCTACAATTAAGAAATACGCTTACACACACAATTCTGATACTTCGTGAAGGAAAGGTGCCTGATGGCACGAAGGATAGGAAAAGTCATTCCAATTAGGCGGATGAACCTGTCTTTCGGGGTCTCCCAGTCATTCATGCCACACGACTTTACTTTTACTACATGTTCGTCGCCACGCCGATTCTGCGGGAAACCTTATCAGTCCACCTAATTTTCAACGTCCTTCTAAAGTACCCCATCTCAGACTCTTCGATTCTTTTCTTTTCCGGTTTTCTCACGGCCCATGGCTCGCAACCGTTCAATGCTGTGCCCTAAACGCACGTTCTGAAAATTTCTTCCTCAAGTTTAGGACTACGTTTTACATTTCTTTTTGCCAGGAGTGCCATTTTTGCCAGTGCTAGTCTGCTTTTTACGTGTTCCTTGCTTCGTACACCTTGTGTTATCCTGCTTACGAAGCGGTAGAATTTTTTAACTTCGTCTACTCCCTGATCTCTAATTTCGGTGTTAAGCTTATAGATAATCTCGTTTCTCCTTCTTGTTACTATTTTCATCTTTCTTCGATTTGCTCTCACTCCATATTCCGTGATTCATTAGATTATTCTGTGCTTCATTCCATTCTACAGGTCCTGTAAGTTTTCCTCAATTCCACTGAAGGTAGCAATGTCGTCAGGGAATCTTATCGTTGACGCCTTTTCATCCTGAGTTCTAATCATATGCTAAAACCATTTCTTAAACTCCATTGTTGTTTCTCCGATTTATATGAGTTGATCAGCAGGGGTCAAAGAGAGCGTTTTCTTAAATGCCATGGTTGCTTCTTTGATTTATGTAAGTTGATGAATAGAGGTCAATGAGTGCATTCATGTTTCACGCCTATTTTAAATAGAGTACTTTGTTCTTGGTCTTCTATTCTTATTGTTACCTTTTGCTGCCTGTAGCTCATAAAATCATAATCAGTTTCGCTATCTAACCTGTATCGACACTGCCTTATGCTATTACCATTACGGACGTGTAACTGCAATCTGCCACCATGACTACCATTCCTTACAACTCAAGTTACGCACTGCACTAACCATCTAGTCCTCGGGTGTGTTTGTGGATAGCAAGTAAGGTAATTTCTCTATGTTTGCGGCAATTCAGCCAAAAACTGTATCACCAGATGGTAATGCAAGATGATGTATCTGGAATGATAATAGGTTCAGAAAATGAATGTTCAAATGTGTGCGAAATATTATGGGACTTAACTGCTAAGGTCATCAGTCCCTAAGCTTACACACTACTTAACCTAAATTATCCTAAGGACAAACACACACACCCATGCCCGAGGGAGGACTCGAACCTCCCCCAGGACCAGCCGCACAGTCCATGACTGCAGCGCCCTAGGCCGCTCTGCTAATCCCGCGTGGCAGTAGGTTCAGACACATAAGGAATGCTTAGATATCGAAAGCTATTATGGCTTTGTAAATCATACGTGACATGGTCAGTTATCCTTCCCCAGCCTTGAGCAACACAGCGAAGTTGTCATCTCAGGTCCAGCTAAGTCGTAAGCTATCAGGGACACAGTGACTCCACAAAGACAAGTACCGAACAAATCAACTACATTCGAAGAGTCGCAGTACTTTTATGACAATGGAATATTACCGAGACGACTGTCAAGTTCGTCAACGTAAGGCCTCTTGAGTCAGGTCCTCAGAATTTGAGGAATTGCAGACCAGTTTTCCAAGAATTATACATTGCTCCTCAAAAAATAGGGACCAGGCAGGTAAAGCAACATAAAATATTAACAACCAGGTGGAAATTAATGATATTTTGGGAGCATGTTGCCAGAGGTCTCCCAGTCGTGCATATAAAGTTGGATATCAAATGGCTTTCATCAATGTGACTATAGCGCCCGCAAACGAGACAGTTGAAAGAATAGGAAAAGACAGTGTGTGTCAATCAGCGACCAATTACAGTTACTGTGGTGGTGTTCTTCATTACAGCATGAGTCAGAGACAGCATGTGGAAGACTTGGCATGGGGGAAAATCATTGGCAAACTGAAAGAAGGATGAAGTGTGACGAGTTTGGTATTCTACACAGTATTGTCTCATGTGCCTGTAGTAGATGAGGTGGTCGACACTAGTAGGATAAAGAGGGTTCTGGGGCATTTTGCTAGTGTGGGTTGCTTACATTCAGGGACAAACTTGACTGATTTATGATCCCCTCACCTCCCTTTAACCTATTGTTCTGGTGAGTGGTTTATGAGCCCCTGAGGGTTAATTTATGACCTACTGAGGATAACTGGTCCTTTTGAGAAACCCTCCCCCCCTCCCCCTCCTCCTCCTCCAGCTCTCTGGGAAATCCCCAACCTCTCTCCCCTTCCCCTCGCCGATACAAGAGCATTTTTGATTTCAAATTAATTGACCAATTAATTCAATAGATCAGTTAATTAATTCCTCCCTCTGTGTGAAATCGCCCAGAACTCCCCTCCCATCCCCACTACCCTTCCCCTCCCTATCTAGAAATTGGCAGGAAAATAGCTCAGTTTGTGCAGAGCTGTTGGTGTGGGAGGTAAAAGTATTGCCATGTACAGCAATTATATGTCCTACTTATGTAATTACACTGCTGTAGACAGGAAGTGTCGTCTTGTTGGAAAATTTTTGCATGTATGCTCATCTTGATGTGCAGAGCTAGTGCACAGTCCCACAATCAGACGATGTCCGACCCATAACACCCTCCCTCACCAACCCTCTCCAAATCCGTGTATAACTTCTGATATAAAATTAACTAATTAATTAAACTGACCAAAAGTTGGTGGGAAATATCTCGTCCACTCTTATGATATCATGGGTTTTTCCTTACTTAGTTAGTTCAAAATACTTTGTATTAGAAAAATGTCTCTTTTTAGGATTTGATCGCTCAGTCCTCCAGTTCCCAACAACCATGGACTTGATCCTAACCCTTACAGATCACACTAATCATATCTGGTAAAGCAGAAGTCTTACAACACATATATCTCGCATAGAGCTTATAATGGCAATTTTTCCTGATCCTGGAACAAGAAATAAGCATCGTGTGTGAGGAGAGTTGGTCTGCCAGCTTGAATCAGAGTGGCACTGATCGCATCTTCACATGTTTGCTGTATCACACGACCTTTGTGGGGCAGACAGCTACCATTTAACTGCTGAGCACTGGATGGGAGTCATTGGCCACTTGGAAAACTTAACACACCTGCGAAATGCATGATATAGGATGTTGGCTTCCTTTGAAATTCGATACCAGGTTCATTATTCCCTCTCTGTATGGAGTGATTACTTCCTGCTTGTGAGGACTAATGTGTGCAAACACATATACCAAGGTCTCCTCCCCAAACCTTGGGGCTAGCAGTGTACAAGAGAACAGGTGTACTATGTGTCCACATGTGGGAGGTGAGCAGCTATATACAGGTTGGTCCATTGATCGTGGCCGGGCCAAATATCTCACGAAATAAGCGTCAAACGAAAAAACTACAAAGAACTAAATTTGTCTAGCTTGAAAGGGGAAACAAGATGGCGCTATGGTTGGCCCGCTGGATGGCGCTGCCATAGGTCAAACGGATATCAACTGCGTTTTTTTAAATAGGAACCCCCATTATTATTACATATTCATGTAGTACATAAACAAATATGAATGTTCTAGTTGGACCACTTTTTTCGCTTTGTGATAGATGGCGCTGTAATAGTCACAAACATATGGCTCACAATTTTAGACGAATAGTTGGTAACAGGTAGGTTTTTTAAATTAAAGTACAGAACGTAGGTACGTTTGAACAATTTATTTTGGTTGTTCCAATGTGATACATGTACCTTTGTGAACTTATCGTATCTGAGAACGCATGCTGTTACAGCGTGATTACCTGTAAATACCACATTAATGCAATAAATGCTCAAAATGATGTCCGTCAAGCTCGTTGCATTTGGCAATACGTGTGACGACATTCCTCTCAACAGCGCGTAGTTCGCCTTCCGTAATGTTCGCACATGCATTGACAATGCGCTGACGCATGTTGTCAGGCGTTGTCGGTGGATCACGATGGCAAATATCCTTCAACTTACCCCACAGAAGGAAATACGGGAACGTCAGATCCGGTGAACGTGTGGGCCATGGTATGGTTCTTCGATGACTACTCCACCTGTCATGAAATATGCTATTCAATACCGTTTCAACCGCACGCGAGCTATGTGCCGGACATCCATCATGTTGTAAGTACATCGCCATTCTGTCATGCAGAGAAACATCTTGTAGTAACATCGGTAGAACATTACGTATGAAATCAGCTTACATTGCACCATTTAGATTGCCATCGATAAAATGGGGGCCAATTATCCTTCCTCCCATAATGCCGCACCATACATTAACCTGCCAAGACCACTGAGGTTCTACTTGTCGCAGCCATCGTGGATTTTCCGCTGCACAATAGTGCATGTTATGCCGGTTTACGTTAGGGCTGTTGGTGAATGACGCTTCGTCGCTAAATAGAATGCGTGCAAAAAATCTGATGTGCGGACTAGCTGCAACAGCAGCTAAAACACCTACTTGAGCATCATCATTTGTTGCAGGTCGTGGTTGATGTTTCATGTTTCACACGTGGCTGAACACTTCCTGTTTCCTTAAACAACGTAACTATCCGGCGAACGGTCCGGACACTTGGATGATGTCATCCAGCATGCCGAGCAGCATACATAGCACATGCCCGTTGGACATTTTGATCACAATAGCCATACATCAACACGATATCAACCTTATCCGCAATTGGTAAACAGTCCATTTTAACACGGGTAATGTATCACGAAGCAAATACCGTCCGCACTGGCGGAATGTTACGTGATACCATGTACTTATACGTTTGTGACAATTACAGCGCCATCCGTCACAAAGCGAAAAAAGTGGTCCAACTAAAACATTCATATTTCCTTACGTACTACACGAATATGTAATAAAAATGGGGTTTCCTATTTAAAAAATCGCAGTTGATATCCGTTTGACCTATGGCAGCACCATCTAGGAGGCCAGCCATAGCGCCATCTGATTTCCCCCTTCAAGCTAGACGAGTTTCGTTCTTTGTAGTTTTTTCGTTTGATGCTTCTTTCGTGAGATATTTGGCCCGGTCACTATCAATGGCCCACCCTGTATGTGTGTGTTTCCAGCGATCTCAGGCATCTAGCCATGATCACTACTAGGATCATGGTTTACTGGTTTTCAATGGACTGCAATGCACTCTGTCTTGTAGTGATATTTGTTGTTGTTACTATCACAGTTTGTGATAGACCCTTTCCTACCTCTTCTTCATTCTGGTGTAACTGAGAGAATAAACTGAGGAATTCTATAGTGCTTTGTAAAATACACTTAGCAGACCTGTAGTGATCAGGAATTCCACAAACATGACAGTGTAAATTCATGGCGACATTTGAAATTCCAACTATCATTTTATACAGCACCTCTTTCAATGGAGATGTCACTTACCTGATTGATAAATTTTTTGTTTCAAATGTGGTACTGTAGGAACATACATCAATCCAACCCCTCCACAGATTGTTTAAGGACATAGCACGCAATTGAGCTGAAATTTGAAATTCTCAGCTACTTCCAATGTAATGGACTTCGTACCAAACGATGTAACTCTGCTAGCATCCAGTAAGAGGATGCAAGAGAAGAAACAAAAAATTCAGAAGGGTCTGCAAAACTGGGTGGTTGATGGATCGAATCCTCCGAAATATACCAGTCTGAGTAGCCAACAATAGGATGCAAGAAGAACTTTTATCGATTTAATTAGCCAATAAATCTGATAGAGAGAGGGAGTATTTCCAAGACATTCTCCTCAGCCCAGCATTTTCAGAACGGTAGGAGATTTGCCAGGTATTTGCCAGGTATCTGCTGCTTTGTTCAGGACAAGGGAGGGATTAGTGTGGCACATGACAGACCCTACCTACATCTTCTCGTATGTGTTTGTTGCTTAGCAGTGGAAGTGTGAGAACAAAGGAATGCAGTGACTACCAAGTGCTGAGTCTGCATGAGGGGTGAGGGGGGATGCAAGGGAGGAGTGTGTGTTTGCACACGTTGGTGCACACAAACAGCAAGTAACCACTTGATACAGAGAGGGAAGAATGAGCCAGGAATCAAGTTTCAAAGGATGCCGACATTCTGTATCAGGTATTCCTTGGGTGGATTACGTTTTGCAGGTGACTGATGTGCTTCCAGTGCTCAGGACTTGAAGGGTTGCTGGTGACCCTGTGCATGTGTTGCAGTATAGCACACATGCGAAAATGCGATCGACGCCACTCTGAGTCAAGCCGACAGACCAGCTCCACTCAGTGCAGGATTTTGCTAGCAATGCATGTATATTCTTCTGCAATGGGAAAAAAGTGCAATCATAAGCTCTATGTGAGACGTGCGTGATTCTGAAATGTTGTAAGACTTCTCTTTTGCCGGATTATTTCCAGAAGTATGGTGGAGAACTGGGGGGGGGGGGGGGGGGGGGGGGGGGGGCTGAGCAATGAAATCCCAAAAGAGGAAGAACTCATGACATCATGAGAGTAGGCAAGCTGTTTGCTTCAACTTTTGATCAGTTTATTTAATTATTCAATCAATTTGATACCAGAAGTGATGTACTGTTTTGGAAAGGGGGAGCAGGAGGAGCCACGCGGGATTAGCCGAGTGGTCTAAGGCGCTGCAGTCATAGACTGTGTGGCTGGTCCTGGCGGAGGTTCGAGTCCTCCCTCAGGCATGGGTGTGTGTGTTTGTCCTTAGGATAATTTAGGTTAAGTAGTGTGTAAGCTTAGGGACTGATGACCTTAGCAGTTTAGTCCCATAAGATTTCACACACATTTTAACATTTTTTTTTTTTTTTTTTTTTTTTTTTTTTTGCAGGACGGTGGGTTGCTATGTCTTTCCACATTGACAGATTAGCGACTTTTCCCACCAATTTTTTTCTGGGAGGGGTGGGGAGTGATGGGGCGATGGATGGGACATCCTCTGGTGGTGGCATTGTGCACTAGCTCAGTCAATCCCTGCATGTCAAGGAGAGTGCACACATGATCATTTTCTAGCAAGGTAAAACTTTCAGCAGGGTAACTGTGTAAATAAGAGATGTAGTTGCTGGATATGCTAATAGTTGCGCCTCCCACACTAACAGCTCTGCACTGACTGAGCGATTTTCCTGCATATTTCCAGATGGGGGAGGGGTGGGTGAGTGGGTGATGGGATGGGAGGTCTGGGTGATTTCTCACAGGGGGAGGGGTTAATTAATTGATCGATTTAAGTATTTGGTCAATTAATTTGATGTCAAAAGTGTGCTTGTATCATGAAAGGGAAGGGGAGAGGGTTTGTGGATTCCCAGATGGGTGGTGAGGAAGAAGCGAGGCGGAACGCTGGGTGTTTCTCAGGGGGTCATAAATCACCTCTCAGGGGGATCATAAACCACTTGGCAGAACCATAGGTTAAAGGGAGGTGAGGGGGTGATAAATCTATCCAGTTTGTCCATGAATGTATGCAACCAGCACTATAAAACGCCTCAGTACCTACTTTATCTTATTACAGTCAACAACAGTCTACTGCAGCAGCAAATGACCCCTACATTGTGTAACAGGCAAGAAAGATCCACGTCAAACAGCGAGTGTATTGTAACTACATTTTATAGGACTTCGAGGCATATTGGCACACCAACTGCATGTTTATGGTCTCTCTCTCCCTGACGAACGAAGTGGGAGTACATTATGCAATCAGCACCAAGGAACATTGTCGAACATGATCGATTTGGTCATACAGGTATTATGGTGTAAGGAGGTATAATGCGTCATGGGCAGATTGACCTTCAGATCTTTGAACACGGTACACTCACTGGTTAACGTTTTTGAGACACTGGACTCCTTCCCCATATGTGTCAGGGATGCATTCGGCCCTGGCTTAATTTTCAAGGATGACAATAAGCGACAAAATCGGATAGCGCAGGTGGAGGAATGGAATACCCAGCAACAAATACTCCTTACCAACCTTGTAGTCAGCATGGGAGCACTTTTCAGAGCATTCATAACCGTTCTTAATGATCACGTACCCTATTAAGAGCCGTGCCCCATGTTTTGTAACGCCCAGGGGACTATGATAAAATGCGGTGACTTCAGTGTAAATAGTGTTTTTGAATAAAAATGTGATCGTCTCATTGTGTATTTCTTTCAGTTACCTCCTTTACTATACTGTGGTAGTTCTCTCAAGATACTGTCCAAGTTTCATGGAGGTGTGTTACTGCATGCGAAAGTTACTGTCGTCCATATGTTTTGCAAACCAGTGTATTATACTTGTATGTTAACTGATGATACCGTAAACCACACGTTGCTTCCGTTTCACTGAGGTGAAATTATTAACCAAAGATCTGGAAGACAGACGCTTGTGATGTCAATTGCTGGAAATGTTGCAGAACTGATCCTTGATACAACTGCCATGACAATCAACAAAAACAGTTTGCAGTTCTTTTCACATGCTACTTGAGAGCCATGAATCGAGGGAACGAGAGAGACACTGAGTTTTTAACTTCCACTTTCACAGTGTTATACCTTCAGTAACAATTAAATCAATATATTTTTAAATATATTTTTTAAATTTTTGTGTCAGTGGTAATAAAGCCCGTTATAGCCTTGGGGGGAAGTGATGGATTTATACATCATCTCCATCATCATAGGCGGTGACTGTTACATGACATCCAATGCTGAATGACGGCCTCCTCTAAACTACTTCATGGCCTGCACCCTTTAGCTGTTTGCACCTATGCCTTTCCTTGTTGTTTTTAATGTGCTCTACCAATCTTTCTAAATGAAATCAACGAAAATATTTCCTTGGTCGACTTACCATCTATTTAGTCCACCCAGTTAGCCGAGTGGTCTAATGCACGGCTTTCCAGAGTGGGAAGGAACGCCTGGTCCCCAGCACGAATCCGCCCGGCGGACTTGTGTCGAGGTCCAGTAGGCCGTCCAGTCTGTGGATGGTTTTTAGGCGGTTTTCCACCTGACTCAGCGAATGTGGGCTGGTTCCCCTTATTCTGTCTCACCTACACTATGTCAGCAATTGCTGCTCAAACAAGTTCTCCACGTATGCATACACCATCATTACTCTGCCACACAAAGATAGGGGTTACACTCGTCTGGTGTGAGATGTTCCCTGGGTATGGGAGTCCACCAGGGGCCAAAACGCACAATAACCCTGGGTTCGGTGTGGGGCGGCGGAGGGGTGAAGTGGACTGCGGTAGTCGTCGTGGGGTTGTGGACCACTGCGGCTGTGACGGGGATGGAGCCTCTCAGTCGTTCCTAGGTCCCCAGTTAACATACAACATACATACAACATAGCATCTATTTACTTAACTGCACTTTACAATCCCTCTCCATTTCAGTTTCATTACAGTTCTAATTACGCCTTCCACGCCAAGCCGTTCCCTGACTTCTTTTTGTCCTTTTTTGTCTGTATTATTAACACACATTCGTCGATCAGCCCTCAGTTTTAGAACGGTTTTCACATGGAAGATGGATTTCTCA
Source organism: Schistocerca americana (assembly GCF_021461395.2). NCBI lineage: Eukaryota > Metazoa > Arthropoda > Insecta > Orthoptera > Acrididae > Schistocerca > Schistocerca americana. The sequence continues at coordinate 378,001,610 of NC_060122.1, read as the reverse complement.
CTGCCATAAGTCAAACATTACAACACGCTGTGATTTTGAACTTACTATTTCAGACACATCTAGCTTAATTCTGAAAACCCTATTTACACTACGTGATCAAAAGTATCCCGTCACCCCCAAAAGATACGTTTTCCATATTAGGTGCATTGCACTGCCACCTACAGCCGGTACTCATATCAGCGACCTCAGTAGTCGTTAGACATCGTGAGAGAGCAGAATGTGGCACTCCACGGAACTCACGGACTTCTAACGTGGTCAGGTGATTGGGTGTCACTTGCGTCACACGTCTGTACGCGAGATTTTCGCACTCCTAAACACCCCTAGGTCCACTTGTAAGTAGGCTGTTTATGTTTTCTCTATGTAAGTAGGCTGTTTATGTTTTCTTTATGTAAGTAGGCTGTTTAGGTTCTTATATTGGTAACGCCGCCGCCACGTAGCGCTCTCTGTATGATAATGAAATCACTGGCTGTGCTGTGTGCAGTCTGTGGCTAGTTTGCATTGTTGTCTGCCATTGTAGAGGGGCAGCTGGATGTTAACAGCGCGTAGCGTTGCGCAGTTGGAGGTGAGCCGCCAGCAGTGGTGGATGTGGGGAGAGAGATGGCGGAGATTTGTAATTTGTCATGAACTGCTATATTTATATATGATAATATCAAGGTAAATACATTGTTTGTTCTCTATTAATATCTTTCATTTGCTAGCTATCCCTATCAGTAGTTAGTGCCTTCCGTAGTTTGAATCTTTTATTTAGCTGGCAGTAGTGGCGCTCGCTGTATTGCAGTAGCTTGAGCAGCGAAGATTTTTGTGAGGTAAGTGATTTGTGAAAGGTATAGTTTAATGTTAGTCAGGGCCATTCTTTTGTAGGGAATTTTGAAAGTCAGATTGCGTTGCGCTAACAAAATATTGTGTGTCAGTTTAAGCACAGTCATGTATAATTGTTCAAAGGGGACGTTTCATATGGCGACCCTGCCAGGATTCGAACCTGGAATCTTCACGACTCCACTACTTTACCACCTACTCTTGTACTGAAGAATGAAGAACCACCGAACAGAATCAGAGAGCTTGTACCTTTCCCAAATACACGTAAACTTCGACACAAAGACATAATTGATTTGGCTCTTAAAAATATAAAATCTGCAGCAGACAAAAGGAGAAAACTACACGGTAAAGCAAATGCAAAGAAGTTGTATATTGGTCAGAAAGTTCTCATTAAAGCTCATTCATTGTCACATAAGAAGAAACACTTGAGTCACAAATTCTTTCTAGTTTACAATGGACCTTACAGAATCCAACGTATACCACATGATAATTGCGTTGAAGTTGAAACTCTGCGTACTAGGAAGAGTAAAGGTTTACACCACATTTCACATGTAAAACCATTTATTGAAAGATAATCTGCTTTTTAACTTAGTCTTTGCCATAAAATTTTTCGCTTCACATTACTAATATGCATTGTCAGACTTAGAATCTGTTAACATACAACAATGTTTGAAGTTAAATATCCAATCAAGAACCAAGAGAACTTACTTAAACAGAAATGACGAATGCATTGTTATAGTGAACAGACGTCACAGTGTTATTGTGTGTGTACATTCTTGCTTGTTAGTTGCACGATTATGGAGCGACTATAAGGCTTACATACTTAGAACATTTACCAGTACTGCTAATGAGATTTTAATGCAACATTTTGGTTTACTTGAAAATATATTCTGGATTTAAAGTACTTTCAGTGAGATACCAGATGGCACAGTGGTTAGTTTATGTGACAGCTACACGATTTTATCACGACGCTACTAATGAGTGACAATTTACAATGTTGCTTTTGCAGTGTTTCTGTTTTATATCTGCACAGTTTTTCTGAATTCTTCTGGAAAGTAAAACATGTTTTAGTAGTAACTTTTGTGGTACAGCAACAATGAGATTGTCTTTTCTGTAGCACAACAATACGTTACAGCACAGTACTTTCTTCATCACGGCAATAAGCGTAATAACTAAGATATCTATACATAAAGCATTTCACTTTTGTTTATCATGAGGTAAGTACATTGACTTCTGCAGAACTTAGCTTTCGGAGGACGATAAGTACGACACTTCCACAGAATTATCTTACAGCAAGACGCACATTTAGTGCTACAGGACACGCATTTGAGAGATTTTGTACTTAAGCCATTTATTTTTCAAGATTTTTGAATTACAAAGAAAGTTTTCCGTGATATATTTCATTCTATTGCTGTAATATGTAACACCTGAGGGTATAATTACATTAATCCTCAGGGGGGTACACGCTTGCTTTGTGTACCATGTGTTTGGCAAGCACAAGGAGCCCTAGCTAATATGGTATTTGCTTATACAACTCTACACATCGGTACCATATTTCTCTAACACAGAATTACACAGCTATCTGATTATTTGACAGAGAAACAAACATTCTTTTTACTACGTCAGTGACAGATGTTTACACAATTACACAGTTGGATAACTTCACACTTATGAAATTGTATTTTGTCTGTACTTTGTAAACTGTTCATATTTTTTCGGAACCATTGTGATACTATGAGAGCTTTGAATGATGTATTTGGTATGGATTCATGATTTTTAAAGTACGTTTGAGGCAGATGACACTTTTGACATGAGCAGAGAATTTTTTTGATTATTGGAGGAAGCTACGACGATTTTGAGATTTGACTGAGGTGTTATGATGTTATTTTTACGACGACGATGTGTATTATGCTGCTGAGGTATGTTTACGATTAATGGGCTGAGGCTATATGAGTTATTTGATTATGCTTCATATTTATAATGACGAAATATTGACGAGTGTCGATGGATACGTATATGTGTAATAAGGTAAGGAGTAATGAATAGTGGGTAGGGACTCTTGACTTGTGAAAAAGGATGTTGGAAACCAAGAATCGTACTTTAAGAGTTATGAAACGTGTGTAAATGCGTGAATGTATCACAATGCCGGCGAAAATTTTTTGGACAACGTTATATTCATAGGATTTTCTTTCTACAGATTTGCAACGCTAATTCTTGACCTGTGAAATATTTTTATGTGAGACTGTCACTGTAGCGGAAACTGGTGTCGTAAATATTTCCGTAAGAAAGTTAAGTGACCACCCGCACGTAATGCGTTGTGGGCACGCAGCAGTGTCAAACACCTGGAGAACAAGCCATTAGGGTGTGCCTTTCCGGAAGCACAGGTAGAAAAAAAAAAAAAGAAAAAAGGCAGGCATTTATCCTCGCCATTGACATTCCTTTAGAGAAAATATTGCAAAGGCGACACCCTCATTACTTCCATTATCCTCGCTATTGACGTTCCTTTGTAGAAAGCATCGCAAAAACGACATGGTCGAACTTGAAAAATGCCACATAGCTATTGAATGATGTTTTTATGCTTTGGTTTGCGTAATTGCTTATTTCATTTGATATCTGGTTTCCAGCTGTGTTGCAGCATTGCTTTTATAAAATAAAATGCATTTGCTAATGTGAACACTTTCTGTCAACAGATCTATTAAATAATTATTTTATGATCCACATTCTTTAAAAAAGGAGCACTTGGAAAGGAAAGAACAATAAGAAGGAACTAGTAACAGTAACACATAATTTTCTTTTCAAGTACATTGTAATATTTCTTTTACAATAAGTTGTTGTGGTGCACCACTTTAATTACATAGACATTAAGATGTGAATATACATTTCCCTTATCTGCATTGTTGTCTTTAGTGTAATGTTTTTTTTTCTGCTTGATCTATGTCATGTTTAGATATAAGTTATTTCTGCTGCTATTTGCCAGGCATAGTGTTACTAAATTTCACTTTGTATTACTCTGTTAAGCTAGTTTTACTATTGATTTATTTTTATTGTTGCTGCACATTGGCTCATATTAGTTGTAATTTTGCATTTTATCTGTTAATTTAGATTTGCTGCTGCTTGCTTTGCAAATTGGCATTTTTTTGTCATTGCTGTTTGTGATAATTTGTTATGTGATGCTGCATTGCCTCGTCCCTTAGTTTAGCATCTGAGCTCAGTAGATTTAAGTTAGCTTAAGAGGGGGCAGCCTCTAAGAGAATGAGTTTCGATGAATTGGAAGAAATGCACTGAGAAGTTATACAAAAAAAAAGTACAGAAAACAGGTTTAGGTAGGATTTTCTTGGAAATAAATGTTGAGGTGAGAAATGTGTGAACATATAAATACAGAAAGCATGCTTAGATAGAATTTTTTTGGTGGAAACAAAGGATGAAATAAGAGGAAAGATATATGAAGTTTTGGGTTGGACTGCAGTACCACATGTTACACTGAAAACGAACCCTGTCCTTTCCTATTGGTGTTATCCCACTATGTGTTTGTGTACCCTTGTGTATTTGTTTTCTTCCTGTCTCTGTGTAGTTTCATAGAATTTTTTCTTCTTTTAATATTAAGCTACATTCACTATGATGAGGAATACTGTTATCCTCGAATATAATTGGCATTAATAATATGTTATTTACTTTGTAAAGATGTTAGACATTATTAAATCTGTTCTGTTCAATGCTCATGTGCGAAGTTGATGTTTCAAAAGTTATTGTGATCCTTTATGTATGTACTCATGTCATAATTCCACTGATGTGTATGTTTATTTCTATTCTTTTGTAAAGCCTGTGTTACTACAAATGTTATCTGTATTGTTATGTTCTTTAATGATGTATTTTGTACCTTTGTAATTGTATTTTCATGTTGTAAATTTATAATTGTACAGAAACCAGTTCTTCAAATTAAGTTACATTTCACTGCACACGTTTCTGTTGGTCATAGTATATGGACAATATGTGAGAAGTAGGGACTGTTGGTGTTTGCACGTGTGTTAATAATTCAGCAAGGGACTGGATAACAGCATTGCTGGTTCTAAGGACAATTCCAAACACTTTGTGAGTGCACAAGTGGTGGTTTATGGACTTGCTATATTCGCTGCAAGACTCTTCGATGGTGATTGTGCACCTGCACAGTCGCAACAGATGGCGGCTGGCCATTTCTACAAGGACTACAGTGGGTCTACACCTTTGCTGACTCACCAGTACCATTATTTCTACAAGGCCTGCAGTGGGTCTGCACCTCTGGTAGCCCACCAATACCGTAATCTCTACCAGGACTACAGTGGGTCTGTTCTGTGATGACCTACCTACCAATATTCTTCAAAACGTCGAATGACTCTGCTGTGGGTTTGCTATGTTGTGGCCCATTACCCGTCTGCATGTCAAGAGTCAGCACTGTCTTTCCGTTCGAAGGACAACACTACTTCTTCAAGACTGCATGGAAATCCACAACTTCTATGTGCATTTTCTTTTACTGCTCAGACTTTGAGAAAAACTCTGCATTTTTACTGTGATGAACAATGTGGACTGTCTTTATGGACTGTGAGACAATTTTAGCTTTTGACCAACATTGTATCAATAAGTGTGTGCATTTGATTTCTTTGTTATTGTAATTATGAAATTTTTTTTTCAAATCTGTATTGGCCACTGCCCAATCCAATTTGTAAAAATTTTTGTGGGGAAAATGGGGGCTATGTAAGTAGGCTGTTTATGTTTTCTCTATGTAAGTAGGCTGTTTATGCTTTCTTTATGTAAGTAGGCTGTTTAGGTTCTTATATTGGTAACGCCGCCGCCACGTAGCGCTCTCTGTATGATAATGAAATCACTGGCTGTGCTGTGTGCAGTCTGTGGCTAGTTTGCATTGTTGTCTGCCATTGTAGAGGGGCAGCTGGATGTTAACAGCGCGTAGCGTTGCGCAGTTGGAGGTGAGCCGCCAGCAGTGGTGGATGTGGGGAGAGAGATGGCGGAGATTTGTAATTTGTCATGAACTGCTATATTTATATATGATAATATCAAGGTAAATACATTGTTTGTTCTCTATTAATATCTTTCATTTGCTAACTATCCCTATCAGTAGTTAGTGCCTTCCGTAGTTTGAATCTTTTATTTAGCTGGCAGTAGTGGCGCTCGCTGTATTGCAGTAGCTTGAGCAGCGAAGATTTTTGTGAGGTAAGTGATTTGTGAAAGGTATAGTTTAATGTTAGTCAGGGCCATTCTTTTGTAGGGAATTTTGAAAGTCAGATTGCGTTGCGCTAACAAAATATTGTGTGTCAGTTTAAGCACAGTCATGTATAATTGTTCAAAGGGGACGTTTCACACTGATTCAGAAGTGATAGTGAAGTGGTACGTGAAGGGACACGTACACCACAAAAGTGTACAGGCCGACCTCATCTGTTGACTGAGGGAGAAGAGGGTCGTAATGTGTAATAGGCAGACATCTATCCAGATCATCTCACAGGAATTCCATACTGCATAAGGATCCACTGCAAACACTATGACAGTTAGACGAGAGGTGAGAAAACTTGAATTTCATGATCGAGAAGCCACACATCAAGCCTGTAAATGCCAAATGACACCTCGATTGGTGTAAGGAGCACAATGGACGATTGAACAGTGGAAAGTGGATTGACGAATCACGGTACGTAATATGGCGATCCGATGGCAGGGTGTGGGTATGGTGAATTCCCGGTGAACGTCATCTGCCAGCTTGTGTAGTGCCATCAGTAAAATTCGGAGGCGGTGGTGTTATGGTGTGGTCGTGGTTTTCATGTAAGAGGCTTGCACCCCTTGTTGTTTTGCGTAGCACTATCACAGCACAGGCCTACGTTGATGTTTTAAGCACCTTCGTGCTTCCCACTGTTGAAGAGCAAATCGGGGATGGCGTTTGCAACTTTCAACACGATCGAGCACCTATTCATAATGCACGGCCTGTGGCGGTGTGGTTACACGACAATAACATCCCTGTAAGGGACTGGCCTGCACAGAGGCCTGACCTGAATCCTATAGAACACCTTTGGGATGTTTTGGTACGCCGACGTCGTGTCAAGTTTCACCGACCGACATCGATACCTCTCCTCAATGAAGCACTCCGCGAAGAATGTGCTGCCAATCCTCAAGAAACCTTCCAGCACCTGATTGAACCTAAGCCTCCGATAGTGGAGGCTATAATCAAGGCTAAGGGTGGGCAAACACCATATTGAGTACCAGCATTACCGATGGAGGGTGCCACGAACTTGTAAGTCATTTTCAGCCAGGTGTCCGGATACTTTTGATCACATAGTGTAGTTGACAGAGCCACTCGTGGTCATTGTTACTCTTCTGCTTATTTCTTTTCTTGCCCATCTAGTCGCTATCTTCAGCTTCCCTAAATACAAAAACTCATCTGCAGACTCTATGACTTTATTGTTGATTTGCACTTTTCTATTATTTATTTATTTTCTTCTTTTTCGTTGTTTGCTGCATGCTGGTTATACGAAGGTCGTTCCGAAAGTAATTGCTCCTATTTTTATTTGTGGAAACTACAGGAGATGCATAAAACACAACAGCACAGCTAAATAAAGCAGTATTTGAGACAGAGACTGACATTTTTCCACACAGTCACCACTATTCGTTATGCACTTTTGACGACGATGAAACAGAGGCTGCATGCCGCACTTTTAAAAATCGAAACCAGCTGAGGCTTCCTTACAGCTTTGACAACAGCATCCGAGTCTTGAAAATGTTCGCCACGTAGTCTGTTTTCAGAGGCCCAAAGAGATGGTAGTATGAAGACGCTAAATCGGGACTGTACGGTGGATGTGGTAGGACAGCTCATCCGAATTTTGCAATGAATTGCTTGGTCGCAAAACTGGTGTGGGGCCTGGCATTATCATGTTGCAGGTGAAAGTTGGTCTTCTTCTCTAGCATTACGCTGCAAATTCGGACTTTCAGCTTAGTCTGTGTCGTCTTGTAGCGTGCTGAATTGACGGTTTCTCCAGGTTCTAGTACACCAAAAACAGCCACACCCTGGCTATGCCTGAATAATGCACATCACTTTGCCTCCTAACGGCTGTCTCTTGAATTTTTTCCTCGATGGAGAATTCGTATGCCGCCATTCCATGGAATGTCTTTTGGATTCCGGCCCGTAGAGGTGACACCACGTCTCATCTTCGGTGACGATGCTGTTTAGAAAATTGTCACCTTCAGCTTCATATTAGTCCAGCAGGTCCCGACAAATTTCCGTTCGCTGAGTTTTTTGTTTTTCTGTAAGCAACCTCGGGACCAATCTCGCACAGACTTTCCAATAACCAAGATGTTCCAAAATTGTTTCCAAGTGATTACAGCCGACATTCAACTTCCCACACAATCCTCTGATCTTTATCCGCTGATCAGTATGACTGAGTTGATCAAGACGCTCTTCATTGCGAAGGATGACAGCTGTGAAGGGACGACTGGGCTTGTCTTGCACACCATTTTCACCACCTTGAAAATGTCTTACCCAAAGCCTCACCTTACCCACGTCTATCATATCGTCTCCTTTAGCAAGCGTCAATGGATTTCAATCGTCGCAGTGTCTTCAGTAGTGAGGAATTCAGTTATACATTACTGTTTTATGCGTGCATTCATATCACACTCCGTTCTGGAACGATCCTCTGTTGGCACCAACTACCCCAGAACAACGGAACCACCTACAAATGAAAGAGAGAGGTTCAAGCATTAGGACTACGTCCGCGACATCTGGCGGTGACATCCAAAGGCACCACAAAAAAGTAGTAGGCATTATTTTCGGAACGACCCTCGTACATTACTTTACATCTGTCTTCGTATTTGTCCTACTGGGTTCTTTTATTTATCGTTTAAATTTATCTGCGCTAGGAACAGGCAGTACAAGAGACGTATCATTTTGCACCCCCTCCATTTTTCCACACAGGCGACATATTATTTGGGGTCTCCAATTCTATCCCTCCCTCGTACACTGAAGAGCCAATATCGTTTAGGGTCACGTGAGCACGCAGAAGTGCTGCAACATGACATGTCATGGGCTCGACTAATGTCTGAAGTAGTGCTGGAGGAAATTGACACCATGAATCCTGCTGGGTTGCCCATGAATCCGTAAGAGTATGAGGAGGGGGAGATCTCTTCTGAACAGCATATTGCAAGGCATCCCAAATATGCTCAATAATGTTCATGTCTGGGGAGTCTGGTGGCCAGTGGAAGTGTTTAAACTCAGAAGTGTGTTCCTGGAGCCACTCTGTAGCAGTTCTTGACGTTTGGGGTCCTTCTGGAATCGCCCAATTTCGTCGAGATGTACAATGCACGTGAATGGATGCAGGTGATCAGACAGGATACTTAAGTACGTGTCACCTGTTAAGGTCGTATCTAGACGTATCAGGGGTCCAGTATTACTCCAACAGCATATGCCCCACACCATTACGCAGACTTCACCATCTTCAATAGTCCCCTGCTAACATGCAGGGTCCATGGATTCATAATGTTGTCTCCATATCTGTACACGTCCATCCGTTGGGTACAATTTGAGATTCGTCCACCAGGCAACATGTTTCCAGTTATCAACAGTCCAATGTCGGTGTTGGTGGGCCCAGGCAAGGCGTAAAGCTTTGTGTCGTGCAGTCATCAAGGGTACATGAGTTGGCCTTCGGCTCCGAAAGCCCATATCGATGATGTTTCGTTGTTATGGTTCGCACGCTGACGCTTGTTGATGGCCCAGCACTGAAATACGCAGCAGTTTGCGGAAGGTATGCACTTCTCTCACGTTGAACGATTTTCTTCAGTCGTCGTTGGTCCAGTTCTTGAAGGCTCTTTTTCCAGCCGCATCGATGTCGGAGATTTGATGTTTTACCGGATTTCCGATATTTCACGGTACAGTCGTGAAATGGTCGTGGGGGAAAATCCCAACTTCACAGCTACTTTGGAGACGCTGTGTTCCATCGCTCGTGTGCCGACTATAACACCACGTTCAAACTCACTCACATCTTGATAAGCTGCCATTGTAGCAGCAGTAACCTATCTAACAACTGTGGCAGACACTTGTGTTATACAGGCGTTGCCGACCGCAGCGTCATATTCTGCCTGTTTACATATCTGCGAGAATATACTTGAATTCTCGTGCCTATGCCAGTTTCTTTAGCGCTTCAGTGTATACTACTTGTCATGTCTTGGATCGCTGGAAGGTTTTTAAAATAATTATAAATTTAATGAACGTTGAAATGGGTTGTTTTCGCAACTAATTCCGATACACCGTATGTGCAAATTCTGCACTAGGAGCGCCCCTGACAACCCTCTCAGCTTGGCGCACCATGCAGGCGCTTGTGTCGATTGAGACAAAACTGGCACTCGTACAGTGGCATCAGAAAATCAGAAGTGGTTCAGGGGAGGCTGAAAGATCAAATGTCTTGATTTCTATGTCTTATTTTTTCTCTTTTAATGGAGTACAACAACTAAAGCACTGTTACGGTTTCGCTGAATTGTCTACTTTTGCAAAGATTATGTGAACAGATTTCTTACGTGTAACTTTTTCTCTAGTCGTAATTTCTACAGAAACACTAATCTCTTCCGGCCTATTCCTTCACTTCATGCCTAGCTTTATACCGTACACGACGTCCTTTAATTTCATGTCATTAAAAATGGTTCAAATGGCTCTGAGCACTATGCGACTTAACTTCTGAGGTCATCAGTCCTCTAGAACTTAGAACTACTTAAACCTAATTAACCTAAGGACATCACACACATCCATGCCCGAGGCAGTATTCGAACCTGCGACCGTAGCGGTCGCTCTGTTCCAGACTGTAGCGCCTAGAACCGCATGGCCACTCCGGCCGGCTTCGTGTCATTATTTCATTATTATGTCAAGGAGTTGGACTGAAATATGGTAACACCAAAAACACTTTAATATGTCTAATACGGCGTGGGAAAACCGTTGGCATTCAAAATAGCTTCCAATTGTCTTGGAATGGATAAATAAAGGTCCTGTATGGTTTTCAAGGGAATCTTAAACCATTGCTCCTGCACAATAGTGGCAAGTTGAGATATAAATGATGGAGGTGGACAGCGATCACGTTCGCTTCTCTCCAGTGTAGACCACAAAGACTCAATAATACCGAGACCCGGCAACTGTGGTGGCCTAGGGAGATGAAACAGTTCATCCTCGTGCTGGACGGTGCTGGCTGTGTGAACAGGGGCCAGTCTTCTTGAAACACAGCTTCACACTGAGTAACAAACATTGTACCATGGGATGGAACTGACCTGCCAGAATGCTCGCATAATCCTCAGCAGTAATGCGACGTTGCAGAGAAACCATGTGACCTGTTGAATATCAAGTTATGGCTGCCCAGGTCACCACCGAAACACTCCTGGGATGCAAACTCTGCCAGAAGTCTGCGAATGCGACATACAGCCCTGCATTGATTTTTGCAGCTGTCGTCGTTTTATTTTTCGTCACAATCCTCTTCAGTTACTTTCTTTTACTATCACTCAGCTGACACTTTCGTCCGTTATACATAACACTTTTCTGACCACGACCGACGCTTCAACGTATAAAAGACACTGCACAGATGCCTTCCGCGGTCAGATATAACAGGACACCCAGAATTCTTGGTTAGCATCTGCTTTCATGTTCAAGCATGCATTTCTTGCAGTGTTTGCATACTTTTGTGTAACCCCTGTATCTATTACTCTAATTCATCTCCCTAGTGTTAGTTAGCGGTTTGTCCGCCACCTTAACTGAGGAATTGTGATGCCTGGTGTAACGTCCCAAGGACAGAAAACCCCAATTAATAAACTTTGTGAAAACTTAAAGTAGGGAAGTGAGTCTAATTGACAGTGACAACAACTATTGGTGGCTCTGAGCACTATGGGACTTAACTTCTCAGGTCATCAGTCCCCTAGAACTTAGAACTACTTAAACCTAACTAACCTAAGGACATCACATACATCCATACCCGAGGCAGGATTCGAACCTGCGACCGTAGCGGTCACGCGGTTCCAGACTGTAGCGCCTTTAACCGCTTGGCCACACCGGCCGGCCAACTATTGCTAAAAAAAAAAAAAAAAAAAAAAAAAAAAAAAATTAATTACACTGATAATGTATTGATTAACAACTATAAAACTTAAATACTGAGAGTAACATACAAAAGAGGAGATAAAAGGAAAGGGTTGTCATGCAATTATCTTTTAAACATCTATAGAATAAATTTAAATTCATATGAACGAAGGTTAAATCCAAGGAGGTAATTCGGTCAAAGATAACATTTACCATGCAAGAGAATTGTAGCCGCATCGAAAAGGAAATTCAATGCGCCTACAATGCAACTTGGATATGGAAATGTTTAGTTAGTTGCTCTTGAGTCGCTCTAGAGTACTATTGCGATTGTCTTCTGGAAGCAAACGCTATTAGATTGTTTCAGTTGTGAAAGTTCGATGGTCGTGAGAGAGAGAGAGACTAAAGCCACACTCAGTCATTCGACTGAATAAAGTAATCTTTACCGTTATCAACGCGACGGTGATTCTAATTGAGTGATACTGATTTACTGGACTTCACCTTCGGACTGAAGAACAGTTGCGAACTTGATAGTAATGGATCAGTGACACGAAAACTATTCGTAGTCTTGATACAAAGTCATGAAGAAAAACGAATACGGGTTAGGTTAATGTTATTTAACGTCCCGTCGACAACGAGGTCATTAGAGACGGAGCGCAAGCTCGGGTTAGGGAAGGATGGGGAAGGAAATCGGCCGTGCCCTGTCAAAGGAACCATCCCGGCATTTGCCTGAAACGATTTAGGGAAATCACGGAAAACCTAAATCAGGATGGCTGGAGACGGGATTGAACCGTCGTCCTCCCGAATACGAGTCCAGTGTGTTACCACTGCGCCACCTCGCTCGGTAAAAACCAATACGCCGTTCAATCAAAAGTTGTTGTCAACGTCACGATTACTAGACTGATGAGATGTTAGTCTCGAATGACATATCGGTGTGTATGCGTGATAGGGACAAACAATTAATTACAGAAAGATTAATAAACTATTAGTCAAGAGATAAATCAGATGTGTCGCCTACATGATTCAAGGAATAATATTACGTATGTTCATGCTAGTGTTTGAGTCTTTTAAATATTTTAAGTGACTGTGTGAAGACAGTAATAACAGACAGTGAAAGGTGAATAATATAAAAATCAGCATTACGCCGTGTTACAAGGACATAACTTCAACATAAGTGATCTCTGGAGTTACGTTGGACCGTTGTTAATAATTTGACGTAGCAACGGCATAGCAACGCAATTACGAACATCAATTATTAATCCTCGCTAAGGATGATGTGAAAAACGAGCGTAATGATAGGATTAAGAACCAAGATTTCACTGCTCAACGAAACTAACCAGGCATAAGATAAAAGACAAACAATTGATCAGTTAACACAAACTGATAAGACTGTTACGGACGAACAATAGAAAATTTCTTAACGACGCGAGGAGCTGTGTTTTACGAGAGTTACAGGCGCTGTTCCACGTCGTACTGACGGGGACGAACATCATTACGAGTAGCGTCTCCTCCCGACGAGTCCAGAAGGAGGGAGGGGGCGTCACACTGGTCAACATAAGACTGTTAAGTTTTCTTCACTTTTTTGTCCTTTAAAATTATCTATTCTCTCAGATTTTCGTCTTATCTGTCAACGCCCTTCCTTTGACGATGCATAATACGAAGGAACGTGTGTCAACACCCACAGAGAGTGTGCCTGTAGGAAGGATTTGATTTATACAGGAAATGTGCAGCTGAGGACTTTAGAAACTTTAGAAATGTTGTTGTCTCTGAGAACACGTTTAATAACTGGCTGCATATGTCAGACGAGTATTCGGTGTCTCGGATGCAAGGGGGCGGGAGGGGGTAAGATAGCGAAATAATGAAACGAAATGTCACTATCGAATGCTCTCAGTTAAGAGGAAAGGCCCGGACCTTGGAATGGAGAGGTTTTATGTCGCTATGCAAAGGAGTGGCGAAATCATCCTTGCAGTCGGAACAATAGCACAGTGCTCCAGAAGGCGGCGACACAATAAGGTCGTAAGTCGTGGCGTGTTGAGACATAGGCGATGCGAGGCCGGCAGGAACTGTTTTGCAGGGGACTGGAGTGTTTGTTGACACCGAGGATGGCACAACCGTGACCTGGTTAGCGCAACGTCGTCTGGAACGAGTCTGCGGAAGGGAAGCAGTCGAGGCCAAACAAAGCTTGCTCCGGAATCTCTGCACGGCCCGAGTGCGCAGTGGAGAGACGCAGTACGTAAAACGTTGCAAGCAATTTTGAAAAGGGATCTGCGACCAGGCAAATACTTATTTCCGCACGTTATCACCAAAAGTTCAATTCCTTATTCCACAATAAATACACGATATGCCGGCCGCTGGTGGCCGAACGGTTCTAGGCGCTTCAGTCTGGAACCACGCGACTGCTACGGTCGCAGGTTCGAATCCTGCCTCGGGCATGGAAGTGTGTGATGTCCTTAGGTTAGTTAGGTTTAAGTAGTTCTAAGTTCTAGGGGACTGATGACCTGAGATGTTAAGTCCCATAGTGCTCAGAGCCATTTGAACCATTTGAATACACGATATGTGATCCAGGCTACTCCAGTTAGCGATAAATTACGCCTTTAAAAATTAAACTACGACAGAAGAATCCGTGAAGGTCCAACGGCACCGACCGGCCGCCGTGTCATCCTCAGGCCACCAGCGTCACTGGATGCGGAAATGGAGGGGTAGCACACCACTCTCCCGGCCGATGTCAATTTACTAGACTGGAGTCGCTGCTTCTCAGTCAACGAGCTCCTCAGTTTGCCTCACAAGGGCTGAGTGCACCCCGCTTGCCAAGAGCGCTCGGCAGACCGGATGGTCACCCATCCGGTTGCCAGCCCAGCCCGACAACGCTTATCTTCGGTGATCTGACGGGAACCGGTATAACCACTGCGGCAAGGCCATTGGCCAAACTGCTACTTTGCTGGCAGTTAAAACATTGAACTAGTATTTGAATACTGAAATCAATGTAATTGAATACTATTATTACTATTGTTGCCATTATAAATTTTAGTCGTTAAAGGCCAACTAAGGACCACATCAAGATAATATTTATTTCTCTTTCACTTCGTCTTCCTCCAATACTCTTTCATTTCTCAGAATGATCTCTTTTGCCTGAGCGAACCATTTGACACCAACAGCTTTTCCGTTTGATTTGTTGTTATGGTCTTCTGTCCGAAGGCTGGTGCTACTCTATCCTGTGCAAGCTCTTCTTTTCCGAACAACTACTGGAACCTACATCCTTATGAATCTGTTTACTGTATTCCTCCCTTGGTCTCCCTCTGCAATTTTTACCTCCCACGCTTCCCG
This sequence comes from Schistocerca americana, assembly GCF_021461395.2. NCBI lineage: Eukaryota > Metazoa > Arthropoda > Insecta > Orthoptera > Acrididae > Schistocerca > Schistocerca americana. The sequence continues at coordinate 377,986,402 of NC_060122.1, read as the reverse complement.
CCAGTACTAAATTGGTGATCCCCTGATGGCTCAAAAAATGTGTCCTGCCAACCGATCCTTTCTTTTAATCGGGTTGTACCACAAATTTCTCCCCAGTTCTGTTCAGTAGCTCCTCATCAGTTAGGTGATGTACGCATATAATCTTCAGCATTCTTATGTAGCGCCACATTTCAAAAGCTTCTATTCCCTTCTTGGCTAAATTGTTTATCTTTCATGTTTCATTTCCATACATGGCTACACTCCATACAAATACTTGCAGAAAAAACTTCCTAACACTTAAATCTATGTTCGATATTAAGAAATTTCTCTTCTTCAGAAACGCTTTTTTTTCTCAGTTACAGCCTACATGTTATATCCTCTTTTACTTTCTTTTTTGATTTAGCTTCGTGAAAACGTTTGAATTTCTTGACTCCTAGTCTGGATCTGTCTCTGTTCAGTATGGTCTCCTGTTCAGTCTGCATTTCTTCTAAGTTATTTTTAGTCTTGCCTCCACAACCACAGCCAAAATGTTCTTTTAATAAATACCGCCAGCCTAACTCCAATCCAAATGGCAAGGTTTCTTGGTCACAGTTTGTGCTCTTCTTATTCGAGTCCTGTTACTATACAAATAGTCTCAAGAAGAGGGGGGTTGATGCTGTACGCCACTTTCAATATTTTCCTAACCAGCCTGTGCCTCTAACCAAATATCATGGTATCACTGAAATGAAAAGTACGAAAGCTTTCAATCTCACATTTTAGTCTCCAAAGAAACAACTTTAACCTTGTGAGTTTCCCTCAAATGAAACCTTAGCTACCTTTATGGTAGTAGCACCATCCATCATGATGGTGAATTAAAAGCTCTATTACGCCGATGAGTAAATGTGGAAACTTGTTGTAATTTTACTCTAAATGTCCTCCATTAAATCATATATAACTTATTTACAGAGTTCAAGTGTGCATTTATGACTCATTTGAAAACGAGATCTGAAAAAATTTGGAAATTTGTGGTAAGTTGCTATGGGACCAAACTGATGAGGTCATCGGTCCCTAAGCTTACACACTACTTAACTTCAACTAATTTACGCTAATGACAACATACACACACACACACACACACACACACACACACACACACATATACACACACACACAGCGGCTACCCCGCGCAGCGAGAGGGGAATTGTCGTAACTAATGAAGTAGTAAATAAACCAATATGTGTATGTTGGAGGTTCTATAACTCAGGAAATATTATTCCCATACGATACTAAGCTGTGCGTGTCCGGTGTATTTTTGCTTTCTCCATCCGTAAAAGGACTGACTCAATATGTCGACTTCGCCCTCGCTTTTCCCGTATCTTGCAGGACCCCATGGCTCATTCCCTCAGCCTTGGAAATCAGAACATCGAGAAACCTGTCTCCACTTCCTTGCCCTGCAAGAACCCTAAATCTGCTCGCTTTGTTCTGTGAAGGTCAGCATCCATATCCATGATTTACTGAATCCGGTATAGCTGCCGAGAGCAACCGCCCCGAAAAAAAGATTTTCCTTCTGTTGGCCCACCGCATAGTACCCGTCTCAGTATGACATTTTGAAATGAATAGGTTCACACTAGCTGCAGTAAGTTTAATATTCTTTATTGCGACAGCCATTTCAACTTTATTGCCAGTCTCAAGCAACGTTTAGTTTGATTTGATCTGACATGTAGTAATTATAATTACTATAGATGCATCATGGACGTTAAGCCGCACTAGACGTTACTTAAGAATGACAATAAAGCCGAAATTGCTTCCATAATAAAGAACATTAACATTATTGCTGCTAGGCTGGACCCGTCCTTTTCAAAATGCCTTAACAATGTTCATACTGGCACTATCTTGCATGTTAAAATACTTCTTTCCTTAACCCTGCCAATACCAAGGCTTTTCCATAATGCTCATTACCAAGTGAGGGGGGGGGGGGGGGTACTTTATGCTCACTCGAAAAAATTAAAAAAATATATAATTCGCTAATTGTTCCAGTTATATTAACAACACAGTTTTTAAAGAGCTACTGATGTGTAAGTGGTGTCCAGAACATGAAAGTACATATAGCTCACTCTAACAATATCAACGCACATTCAATAACGTGTTCTACCGACTTCATGACCACCACAAAAACTGAAATTTCATTACTGTTGTCTTTTAATCTCAACATAATTTTTAAAGAGATATTAATGTGTAAATAAGGTTCTGAACGCCGAAATTTTGAATATGCCATTCATTGAGAAAGCTGTATCTGCTTTTGAGACTTACGTTTTTGGATTAAAACATAAGTGGAATCTGGTAGAAGAGTTCATTAAAAACAATAAACACTTTTTCCAAAATTTTAAAATGTAATATAACTGACTAGATCACATTTTTTTCAAAAGGTGGCCATAAAGTACACTCTCCGCCCCCCCTCCCCCTGTTGGTACTGCGAGGGTTAATGATGTCTCTTAGAAGCAAAAATTGCTATTATCTTTCAGCATAACGCTTTGAAAATGTTTTCACAGACCCTATAGAAAATCTGAAATTTAAGGTAGATCAGTTGTTTCTGTAACAGCTAAAGACAACTGCAGAGACGCACTGTAGCACAGATTGCGCAAGAAACAGAATGCGCTGGAGAGCCCCATCATGATTTATGACTGCTAAACTGCGCGTCACAAAAGTTCAACAGTCAAGTGACGTGAGAGCCCCCTAACACCTTCAGTCTATTGTAACACAACTCTAGCCAGGCTCGCCATGTGCCGTGAAGGATACATACGCTACTATGTGAGGCCTTTGATAAAGAAAGCGACAGCACTGCAAATTCCGGAGCCATTCTTAGTGACGAGTTCGCTGATGAACTCATTGTTCGGTTGTCAATTTTATTTCGATGTTCGCTAAACTTCACATGCGAATTAACCCTTATTAAGAATTCAGAGGGAAAGATATATATAGCTGATATATAGAGGAATCTGATTTCGGATGCGGTCATTATGAGAGGATTTAATTTTAGCTCAAGATGGTGTCAACTCATGAATTAAGCCATTTGCGAACGGCTTTCAAGAGAAATGGGTACACTGACAACGAAATAGATCGAGCACTCCACCCTAGAAGAAAAGTGTCCGAAAATACACGACAACAACAACCATCGGCTGGAAAAGTTTTTCTTCCATTTATTCATAACATCACGGACCGTATTGGGAAAGTTTTGGCCAAGTTTTAAGTGGAGACTGTCTTTCGACCTACCATGAAAATTAGTGAAAGTTTAAGATCGGTGAAAGACACACGACACCCCTTAGCTACCCCGGGTGTGTATAAAATTCCTTGTAGCTGTGGCATGGTTTACATTGGAACAACTAAAAAGAGTGTTAATACCCGCCTAACGGAACACAAAAGGAACTGTAGATTGGGACAAATTGACAAATCAGCTGTAGCGGAACACATTTTGAAAGACGGTGATCACGAAATAAAATTTAGTGAGACAAACGTGATAGCTAGGACCTCACATTATTATTCCCGCATGTATAGAGAAGCTATAGAGATCTACAAGCACGAAAATAATTTTAATAAAAAAGAAGAAGGATTAAAACTAGACAAGATATGGCGGTCGACTCTGTACCAACGAAGTGACTATCGATTACCTATAATCGAGATAGATGGCACTAGCCAGAGATAGTTTTAAAGTCGAAAGCACGTGATGAGTGGTGGCGTCACCTAAGCGCTCTGTATAAGCGGGACCTCCAGCGCCTAGCAGCGAGTCGCCGACTCACCTCAGAAGATGTTGCCCGCAGTAGGCAACGAAAAGTCAGGAAGGAGAAGCAGTTTTAGATATGGACCACGGCAATTCAGCCCGGAAGTTTTAATTAATGAAGACGCCGGCCGTGAAAGCTTCCATGTCATGAATGGTGTCAACTGTTAAATTTAGATAAAAATTTAAACGATTTCTTGTTCGTAATCGAGGAGGTGCAGTAATAGAAAGATAGTCACGTTTCACTGGTTAAAACCAAGAGAAGATGAGAAACCTCTGAGGACAGACTTACACTGTGGATTACAACAGTCCCAGGCTTAATATTCCTGGCGTTTCGAAGTAAAGAGAGTTTCATTGTGAAGTATTCCTCGAATTATCGAGGTGAAATGAAACAGTTCATTGTTTTTCTGAATTTACTGGTCACTCTTGAGGAGTCGAAAGCAAACACTCGATTATAAATGATGCCAAATGTATTGGGAGCCCATTTCAACACGTGTAACATCCCGTATACAGAAATACACTCAGACAAAAAAGAATGTGCCTCAGGAAGGAATTATAGGAATGAGACTAAATCATTAGACAAACAAATGCTAACTATTTCAGGAAAATTGGAAGATTTATTCAAGAGAAAGAACTTCACCAACTGATCAAATAAAAAACGCTTTGGTCCATCTCTGGTCCTTAGGCAGGCAGTTATTCGGCTTGCCGTTGATTGATAGAGTTGCTTGATATCCTTCTGAGGAATAAAGTGTCAAATTCTGTGCAATTGGTGCGTTATATCGTTAAAACCCCGAGATGGTTGTCGAGCCCTCCGATAATGCTCCAAACGTTCTCAACTGGGGAGACATCTGGCGACTTTGCTGACCAACGTAGCCGGCCGCTGTGGCCGAGCGCTTCTAGGCGCTTCAGTCTGGAACCGCGCTGCTGATACGGTCGCAGGTTCGAATCCTGCCTCAGGCATGGATGTTTGTGATGTCCTTAGGTTAGTTAGGTTGAAGTAGTTCTAAGTGTAGGGGACTGATGACCTCACAGGTTAAGTCCCATAGTGCTTAGAGCCATTTGAACCGTTTTTTTTTACCAACGTAGGGTTTGGCAAACAGGTAAGCTGTAGGAACTCTCGTCGTGTGTGGGCGGCCATTATCTTGCTGAAATGTGGACTCATGATGACATGACAAGGGAAACAAAACTGGGCTTAGAATATCGTCGACGTCCCGCTGCGTTGTAAGCATGTCGTGGATGACAGCCAAATTCACCTTTAATGAAAAGAAACGGCACCCTAGACCATCATTCAAGAATGTCAGGCAGTGTGGCGGGCGCCAGTTAGCTTGGTATCCCACTGTTGTCTGTGGGATCTCTAGACACCTCTTTGCTGGTCATTAAGGTTTAATTCGAAACTGGACTCATCACTGAAGATAATGCTACTCCAATTAATGAAATTCCAGGCTTAAGACAGCGGTGGGCTACCAACCTGACTGCCCGCCATACGTCTCGACAACTAGGAGTGACAGTCTGCAGTCTCATTTATTTTCATAGCAGAAGCCCTTTGGTTCTCATCTGCTACACTCTTACAGCAAAATGACATTCTACGCCCGGTTTTGTTGCTCTTCATGACAAGCCATGGGCTTACATTTCAACGAGAGTTTCCACTGCTTGTCTTCGTACTTGTCAAATGATACGTTGGTCAGCATGGTAACTGGATCTTTCCCCAGGTGAGAACCTTTGGAGCATTATGGAGACTGCCTACCTACCAGCACGGGGGTTTAACGATCTAATGCGCTAATTGGACAGAATTTGGTGCTACATCTTTCAAGAGGACAACCAACAACTCTATTAGTCAATTCCAAGCTGAATAACAGCTTGTTTAAGGGCCAGAGGTCGAGTAACACACTCTTAAGTTGCTCAATTTGTAAAGTTCTTTCTGCTGAATAAACCATTTTATCTTTCTGAAACTGTAATGATTTGTTTGTATGTACATGTACATCATGTCTACCGATTTCCGCCGGCCGCGGTGGCCGTGCGGTTCTAGGCGCTCCAGTCCGGAGCCGTGCTGTTGCTACGGTCGCAGGTTCGAATCCTGCCTCGGGCATGGGTGTATGTGATGTCCTTAGGTTAGTTAGGTTTAAGTAGTTCTAAGTTCTAGGGGACTGATGACCACAGCAGTTGAGTCCCATAGTGCTCAGAGCCATTTTACCGATTTCCGTCCCATTCGGATAATTCCTTCGTGGGGCATTGTTTTTTTGTGTTAGGCTGTATCGTCTCCAATTACCTGAAAGCTGACCGCTTGGTGAACGTGTTGCACTACTTCATATCGTTGTCGATCCTTGATAACTGGTGCTGAGATTCGTCAGTCAAGGGTTCCTTTACCTACGTTACGGTCGCCTAACGTTTGTGCTCAAGCGCCCATGCTAGTCTCTGTAATCCTTGTTTAAGAGGTACAATGATGACCCAAACATTATGACCATTGTCCATCTCAATGCTGAACTCCGTCTCGTGGTGTTGAGTGCACGTGACGCAGTGAACGGAGTACATAATCGGAGCGAAGACGAAAGGGGAATAATTCTTTTAATATAATCCATTATGGAGTCGAGGTAGCAGTTGTCATTATACTGGTTATCACTGTTAGCATTCAACCGCGATTCTTATACATATATTTTAACAACGCGTTTCAAGAGACAATGCTCTCATCATCAGGTTGTAAAGTCTATGTCATGAAATTAAACGGACTAAAAAGACAAAATACCATCACAAATAGTTGGGAAGTCCATAGAGTAAAACAGAATTAAAAGTATATCGGACTGTGGGTCCTCGTCTTACATTGAAGTTGTTGACACAAGTCAATGGTCGTCCCATAGCTACCAGATATGCTATCGCACTGCGCCGGCTCGGGAGCTGTTGTGGTCTGACGTGCCTAGGTGTTTGGGCGTGGTTACAGCCGTGTGCTTGACGGTAACACTATGCTACTGGGCGCCTGATTTCCTTATTGCATTGGTCTGCCATCGATAGCCTCTCGCAACTCCGTCAGTGACATGCTACAAATTTAAAGTCGCATACCTGCCCTAAAATAATTCTAAAAACCCGCTAAAAAATCTCATTTCTTTAAAATTATCTTGTGCATTTAGAATATTGCTTTGTTTCTTTTCATGGATAGCTATCTCCACTTTCCCAGGCCGCCGAGTGCGGTAGCGAAGGGCCGATTTGGGGCGCCGAAATCAGAAACCGTCTGGAAGGGGAGAACACGGGGAGGGGGCAGCCCAGCGAGAAGACGCGCGCCCAGTCCGTACAGGCGGCTGCGGGTCTCGGAGACGTTTCGCCATCGGCCGGCAACGAGTAAAGTTTCAATATTTTAATATAATCCATTATGGAGTCGAGGCAGCAGTTGTCGTTATACTGGTTATCACTGTTAGCATTCAACCGCGATTCTTATACATATATATGGTTCGCATAGAAGACAACGTAGAAATATTGTATGTAGAAAAGAAAGGGAGGAAACTTGATTTACTAGAGGAATTCGAGATAGCTATACATGAAACAGGCCATCCCCTTAATAGCATAGAAGACAACGTAGAAATATTGCATGTAGAAAAGATAGGGAGGAAACTTGATTTACTAGAGGAATTCGAGATAGCTATCCATGAAAAGAAACAAAGCAATATTCTAAATGCACAAGATAATTAAAAAGAAATGAGATTTTTTAGCGGGTTTTTAGAATTATTTTAGGGCAGGTATGCGGCTTTAAACTTGTAGCATGTCACTGACGGAGTTGCGAGAGGCTAACGATGGCAGACCAATGCAATAAGGAAATCAGGCGCCCAATAGCATAGCGTTACCGTCAAGCACACGGCTGTAACCACGCCACAACACCTAGGCACGTCAGACCACAACAGCTCCCGAGCCGGCGCAGTGCGATAGCATATCTGGTAGCTATGGGACGGCCATCGACTTGTGTCAACAACTTCAATGGACCCACAGTCCAATATACTTTTAATTCTGTTTTACTCTATGGACTTTCCAACTATTTGTGATGGTATTTTGTCTTTTTAGTCCGTTTAATTCCATGACATAGACTTTACAACCTGATGATGAGAGCATTCTCTTGAAACGCGTTGTTAAAATATATGTATAAGAATCGCGGTTGAATGCTAACAGTGATAACCCGAATAATTCTAGCGAGGATACGAGCTACAAATGGACCAACATTCCGACATACAGTATTTAATAAACAGTATCCGAACACGCGGTATTTAATTAGTCTAGATTTACTTTCATTCCAATTGATAAGTAGTGAGGAGGTCCTCTAGGATGTAGAACATGTCAGAAAAACCATAATAGATGACAAATATTTACAACTGAAACGAGTAAGCTAATGTACCTTCCACAGATCACAAGTGGAGTGATCGTCACTTTTTTAATGAACATTATATGGAAGAACCATTTTACAAACACTCATTTACTAAGAACGCATTAATGCACCAAATTTAAAATTTAAAAAAAGTTAATAAACATATAATAGAACTACTACAATACATGTTTTCGATGAACACGTTACTGCACTGATATATATATATATATATATATATATATATATATATATATATATATATATATATATATATGGGTGTTACTAAAAGGTACGGCCAAACTTTCAGGAAACATTCCTCACACACAAATAAAGGGACATGTGTCCGGAAACGCTTAATTTCCATGTTAGAGATCATTTTAGTTTCGTCAGTATGTACTGTACTTCCTCCATTAACCGCCAGTTGGCCCAGTTGAAGGAAGGTAATGTTGACTTCGGTGCTTGGTTTGACATGCGACTCATTGCTCTATAGTACTAGCATCAAGCACATCAGTACGTAGCATGAACAGGTTAGTGTTAATAACGAACGTGGTTTTGCAGTCAGTGCAATGTTTACAAATGCGGAATTGGCAGATGCCCATTTGATGTATGGATTAGCACGGGGCAACAGCTGTGGCGCGGTACGTTTGTATCGAGACAGATTTCCAGAACGAAGGTGTCCCGACGGGAAGACGTTCGAAGCAGTTGATCGGCGTCTTAGGGAGCACGGAACATTCCAGCCTATGACTCGCGACTGGGGAAGACCTAGAACGACGAGGACACCTGCAATGGACGAGGCAATTCTTCGTGCAGTTGACGATAACCCTAATGTCAGCGTCAGAGAAGTTGCTGCTGTACAAGGTAACGTTGACCACGTCACTGTATGGCGAGTGCTACGGGAGAACCAGTTGTTTCCGTACCATGTACAGCGTGTGCAGGCACTATCAGCAGCGGATTGGCCTCCACGGGTACACGTCTGCGAATGGTTCATCCAACAATGTGTCAATCCTCATTTCAGTGCAAATGTTCTCTTTACGGATGAGGCTTCATTCCAACGTGATCAAATTGTAAATTTTCACAATCAACATGTGTGGGCTGACGAGAATCCGCACGCAGTTGTGCAGTCACGTCATCAACACAGATTTTCTGTGAACGTTTGGGCAGACATTGTTGGTGATGACTTGATTGGGCCCCATGTTCTTCCACCTACGCTCAATGGAGCACGTTATCATGATTTCATACGCGATACTCTACCTGTGCTGTTAGAGCATGTGCCTTTACAAGTACGACACAACATGTGGTTCATGCACGATGGAGCTCCTGCACATTTCACTCGAAGTGTTCGTACGCTTCTCAACAACAGATTCGGTGACCGATGGATTGGTAGAAGCGGACCAATTCCATGGCCTCCACGCTCTCCTGACCTCAACCCTCTTGACTTTCATTTATGGGGGCATTTGAAAGTACTCGACTACGCAACCCCGGTACCAAATGTAGAGACTCTTCGTGCTCGTATTGTGGACGGCTGTGATACAATACGCCAATCTCCAGGGCTGCATCAGCGCATCAGGGATTCCTTGCGACGGAGGGTGGATGCATGTTCCTCGCTAACGGAGGACATTTTGAACGTTTCCTGTAACAAAGTGTTTGAAGTCACGCTGGTACGTTCTGTTGCTGTGTGTTTCCATTCCATGATTAATGTGATTTGAAGAGAAGAAATAAAATGAGCTCTAACGTGGAAAGTAAGCGTTTCCGGACACATGTCCACATAACATATTTTCTTTCTTTATGTGTGAGGAATGTTTCATGAAAGTTTGGCCGTACCTTCTTGTAAACCCTGTATACACACACACACACACACACACACACACACATATATATATATATATATATATATATATATATATATATATATATATATCATTGGTTGTTAAGCTTTTTATGGCTGCTGGCAAGTTATTGAAAATGTGTGTTCCTGAATAATGTACACCTTTTTGTGCGAGAGTAAGTGACTTTAAATCCTTGTGAAGATAATTCTTATTTCTGGTATTGATTCCATGAATTGAGCTGTTGGTTTGAAAAAGTGATATATTTTTAACGACAAATTTCATTAAGGAATAAATATATTGGAAAGCAGTAGTTAGTATGCCTAGTTCCCTAAATAGGCTTCTGCAGGATGTTCTTGAGTTCACACCACATATAACTCTTATTCCACATTTTTGTGCCTGGAAAACTTCAGCTTGGCTTGATGAATTACCCAAAAAATAATCTCATATGACATTATGGAATGAAAGTAAGCATAGTACGCCAGCTTTTTCATTTTTATATCCCCTGTGTCTGATACAGTTCGCACTGCAAATTGAGATTTGTTAAGGCACTTCAGCAGTTCTGTGGTGTGCTCCTCCCAGTTGAATTTATTATCAAGGTGTAATCCCAAGAATTTAACACTGTCCACGTCTTCTATCTGCTTGTCATCGTATGTTGGGCATACACTCATGGGACACCCCTTACAAGTTCTGAACTGCATGTAGTGTGTTTTTTCAAAGTTTAGTGATAAATAATTGGCTAGGAACCAGTGAGTAACGTCCACAAATATTTTTGCTAGCCGATCTCTCTAAGACTATACTTGGTTTGCTATTTATTGTAATGTTTGTATCATCAGCAAACAAAACAAACTTGGCTTCTGGTAATGTTACTGATGAAAGGTCATTGATATACACAAGAAAAAGTAAGGGCCCTAGGATGGAAACTTGTGGGACCCCTTATGTAATTAGTTCCCAGTTGGATGAAGCCTGATAGCTCGATACATGTCTCTTTTCTAATAACACCCTTTGTTTCCTGTCAGATATATAAGATTTGAACCATTTTGCAGCATTTCCTGTTACACCATAATATTCTAATTTACTTAAAAGGATATTGTGATTTACACAGTCAAATGCCTTTGACAAATCACAAAATATACCAATTGCCTGCAATATTTTGACTAATGAAATAAGTACATTTTCACTGTAAGTGTAGATAGTCTTCTCAATATCAGAACCCTTTAGAAATCCGAACTGTGACTTTGACAGTATGATATTTATGATAATATGGTTATAAAGCCGATTGTACATTACCTCTTCTTAAATTTTTGAGAATGCTGGCAAAAATGAAATTGGACGGAAATTCGATGCTATTTCTTTATCTCCCTTGTTAAACAGTGGCTTAACTTCAGCATATTTCAACCATTAAGGAAATATTCGACTGATAAAGGACTGGTTACACAGATAGCTTAATATGTTACTTAACTGAGAATCACTTTCTTTAATTAACTTTAATGATATTTCATCATACCCACTAGATGTTTTTGATTTTAATGATTTTATGATGGACATTACTTCTGCTGGGGTAGTGAGGTTCAATTTCATATTATGGAAGTTACTTGAAATTTCTGGTCTGCGGTATTCCATAGCACCATCTACAAAACCTGACAACACCATCTTTTCAGTAACAGTTATAAAACGTTTGTTAAAAAGTTCTGCAAAACTATACATATCTGTCACCAATGTATCATTAACTCTTAATGCTATTTGTCTTTCTTTTGTTATCTAATATGCAGCTGATCCTGGTGGAGGTTCGAGTCCTCCCTCGGGCATGGGTGTGTGTGTTTGTCCTTAGGATAATTTAGGTTAAGTAGTGTGTAAACGTAGGGACTCATAACCTTAGCAGTTAAGTCCAATAAGATTTCTCATACATTTGAACATTTATCTGATATGACTTATTTTTCCTTTGTTACATATTTGCTTTGATGTCCATATTACAATCTCTAATATTTTGCAGTATTTCTTGTAATGTGCTATAGCATCAACATCAGAACTGTTTCGGATTGACAGATATAGTTTTCTTTTTGTTTTGTAAGATACTTCTATTCCTTGAGTAATCGATGACATTCGGAACTGATGACTAGATGCCACGAGATACGGACTCGTCAGTATAACAGGAGATGGGGAGTATTGTATTGTCAGTAAACAAGTAGTAACAACAAAACTGGTCGGTCAGGGGTAGCATGGTGAAGTCGAACGTGGACTAGTCATTAGATGTTATCTTAGTAAGAAATCCATCAGGGGATTTTAAACTTCTAAAGCTACCCAAGTCGACTGTTGGGAATGCGATTGTGAAGTGAAAACGCTGGGGAACAACCGCAGCAAACCCAAAACGAGACAGATCTCACTTACTAATGGACAGCGACAGTCGAGCACTGTTTAAGAAATAGTCGGAAGGAAACTTCAGAGCTGCCAGCAGTACAGCTAGCGCGGTCACTGTTTGTGTGTGTGTTGTGTGTTGGGGGGGGGGGGGGGGAGGAGGGGGGGGAGTTAAAAGGAACGGCGTACAATGGCTGAATGGTCGATACTAAAGAAAATGAGCCATGTGGTGTACAGCGCGACGCTACTGGACAATGGATGGCTGGAAAAGAGTGATTTGGAGCGATGAGTCACATAATACCCTACAGCAACCCGATGGAAGGGTTAGTATCTGGTGAATGCCTGGAGAACGACACTTGCCATCACGTGTAGTGCCAACAGTGAAGAACAGAGGAAGTGGTGATACCGTATAAGGCTTTTTTCGTAGTTAAGATGTGCACCCATTATTTCGCTTAATAAAACGCTACAATCGGAAGAATTTGACTGTTACAGTATTGTGATCTATGTATAGTAAAGAAAATGAAGGAAATGTTTGAGGACGACGACTGTTTGTGTCAGCATGACAATGCAGTGTGTCATAAAGCAGCATCTGTGAGACAATGGTTTATGGACACCAACTTTCTTAACAAGTCCTGGCCTGCCCAGAGTCCTAACCTGAATCCATGAAATGGCCTTTGGTTGCGTTAGAACGTCGCCTTCGCTCCTGAACACAGCTCAGATAGTGTAAGCAGCTTACATTGTTAGGCCCAGTGATTGAGGAAGGGTATCTTGGCAAAGGTGAAACTGGTCAGTTGTTCATGTGCTACTGTCGTAAGCATCTGTGGATAGTGGTAGAAGGATAGTGAAACCACAGTTGCACAACAAGGTCTTTCATAGCCATACCTCATCACAGGACATGATTGAAGGCTTGTCTGCTTTGCAAAACAGGATAGGCAGCAATTTGTGCCAGATCTGAGGACTGAGCGAATTGAATTGTTGCCAGATCTCCTCCCCCTCCCTCTCTTTGCCTCTCCATCTCCACCTTCCTCTTCCTTCTCCATTCTAGGCCAATTAGGATGGGCATAAATGGCGGGAAATTCAAAGGGGCATTATTGTAATGGTCTGGAAATCTGGCACAGCCCACGTGGTTGCCAGATTTATCAAAAATGGCAGCCAACTGGTACACAATACTTTCAGCCATGGTGACTCGATGATTTATTATCTTATTATTATAATTTATGACCCATCACACCCCCTCCAAAATCTATTACATAATTAGTGTAATTTATGACCCAAATATGGCTGCCTTTCCTCCAGAAACAGTTTCATTTATTTTGTGACATGTGTCTCCCATTCTTTTTATATATATATGAGGGTCTTTCAATAATTAAAGAGACAAATTGGTCTGAGGAAAAAACTGTTAGCAGGGCAAGTTTGGTACGTATCAACATTCTTCTCAAGATGGCGAGTCCGTTTGAAACGTCCACGTTACTTGAACAACGTTCTGTTATTCGTTTTTCACTTGCTGAAGGCGAGAAACCAGTGAGAATGTCTAAAGTTTATGGTGAAGTTTGTATGAATCGTGCAAATTTTTACAAGTGGGTAGAGCAGTTCAAAAATAGTCGCGATTCAGTTTTAGCCGATCAGTTGCAGTTTCAACTCCCTCACTTGAATGTCGAACTGATGACATTATGCGTACTGACCGCCGTGTGACTGTGGAGATGATAGTTGATATGGTTCAAGTTCGTACTGGAACAGTTCATAACATTACCTGTAACAAGTTGAAGTACTGAAAAACATATGCAAGATGGGTCCCAAAGGAGTTGACGCGGCTGCACAAGGAAACGAGGTTGAGAGTGTGCACAGAACTAAAGAAACTTTATGAAAGAGAAGGTGAGTACTTCCTCAATTAAATTTTAACTTGTGTCCTAGCTTGGGTTCACTATTGTGAGCCAGAATCAAAAAGACAAAGCATGGAGCCGAAGCACACCAACTCATCTGTCAAGAAAAAAATTCAAAACCCAAGCATCAGCAGGAAATGTCATGTTGACGGTGTTTTGGGCTGCTGAAGGTTCAGTTTTTTGTGATTGTCTCGAAGAGCAGCGTACAATGAACAGCCAATACTACTCGGATTTGCTTTTAAACAAGGTGAAGCCAGCCATGAGAGAGAGACGTCGGGTATAGCGAGGCAACGCACGTCCTCATATTGCTCAACTAACCTGTGAAACCATCGACAAAATTGCTGGGAAGTACTGCCTCATGCACTCTTACAGTCCTGATTTAGCACCTATTGATTTCCATTTGCTTGGTGCACTGAAGGAGGCGTTACGTGGGAAGAGGTTCCAAGACAAAGAGGACATGGAAAAGTTTGTGGGAGAATGCTTCAAACATCAAGATAAAGAGTTCTTTGCAGTCGGAATAAAAAAGGCAGTAGCCCTTTGGAACAAGTGCATGAATAAACGAACAACGTTCTAGCCGATAAAAATAAATGCACAGAACTTGTCAGTTACGTAGCAACGATCCCTATGCAGTGTTCCCACAGCTCAAAACTACACCAGTTATCTGCTTTTTTGTGCAGTGAGTCAATTTCCTTTGATTTGGTCATAGGAGTGTTGGTGCAATAAATCGCATGAACGTTCGTCCCTCTCTCTTTCTGTCTCTGCCTATTCCTCTTCCTTTTTCACCTAACTACCACTATACAGTTTCCACCTGCCTGATGCATCTTCCCCTGCTCTCCCTGTCAATTTCCTCCTTCCCTTCGCTCTGTCCATCACAACTTGTTCCCTGCCATGCTCATCGGCACGTGTAGCCTCTGCAGCACAATTCAATAGAGCAGGGTGACACTACTCCACAATAAACTTATACTGGGCAGACTAATTGTCAGGGCTGGGAAAACCGTTGCTTGTCTGTGACATGTAACATGTATGCCATGCAGACCATTTATACACCAGGAGCTGGAAGAAACGTGTTTTTGATTGTGTCTCTGCTCCTATTGGAGCTAGGAAATTATAAACACCTCAGTGTTAATATTCGTGAGGCCTGCTCTTTTGTGCCAAATTTGACTGAAATCGACCTGGGATTTTTTTACGAGATACTAGACATGCACACTGCTTTATACACTGTGTATAACAGGAGTTGGCTTTGGCAATTAGTATTGTGTGGGTTGACATTTGGAAGAAGTACAGTTTGTAGATACTCCGGATGGGTGAGGAGCCTGTACCACAGTTGGATGCTAGAAATAGCAATCCACACTAGGTAAGGTAAGCTATTGGAGAAAATGTGGAAAATTTGGAAAAAATATGGAGAGTAACAGAAAACGAGAAAAAATTGCGAACTATGGTAGATCCAGAAAAATTGGGTTATGAAGTGGTAATAAAGCTTATCTGTATTTACACAAAGGAAGTAGTCGAAATTCGCTCTACAAGCACTAGATATATATGGTAGAGACGTGATGCCAGACACACAATATATATATATAAACCAAATTTGGCACAGAAACAGCGGTCTTCACAAGTATCAGCACTGTGGGGTATATTAACGCGTATATATGTGTGTGTGTGTGTGTATGTGTATGGGAACTAGGAGGTTCTCAGATTTGTTTGATATATGTATACAGGGTGAGTCGCGTAAGACGTAACACCCCCATTATTCCGGGGGCGATTGCACGTATCGACAAGCAGTGTTCGGCGAATCATAGCCGAATATGGGACATATACTTTGGTACATGCACAATAATCACAACGTTTATATTGACCGAGATAATGAGGCAAGCACATGTTTTTTAAATGGGACGCTGTACTTTTTTTTACCATCATTCGAACACTCTCGAAAAGACGCGCATAGTGATGTAACGCATGTTGCTATTGTGATTCAAACTTCGCTTAAAAGACGCTGGGAAATATTGTACGATTGAAGGTCGAGGCGGTCGGAAGCGGCTGCAGACTGTAAACACGCCTCGCGCGACTCGCGGGCCGAGTTGCCGTGCTCTGTGCAGCGTGCACGGCCTACGCTACGTAGGTAAATCCTCATCCGCCCTCTTTTGAGCAAAGTTTGAATCACAATAGCAACATGCGTTACATCACTATACGCGTCTTTTCCAGAGCGTTCGAATGATAGTAAAAAAAGTATAGCGTCCCATTTAAAAAACATGTACTTGCCTCATTATCTCGACAATATAAACGTTGTGATTATAGTGCATCCCACAACGTACGTGCCCCATAGTCCGCTATGATTCGCCGAAAACCGCATGCCGATACGTGCAATCGCCCCCAGAATAAAGGGGGTGTTATGTCTTACGCGACTCACCCTGTATATATACATATATAGCTTTATTAATGTTCACCCATATAAGGTGAACATCAATAAAACTGACCTGACAAACTGCGCGGATTGATTCCTGATCGGAAATGAACATCTTTGGATAGCATATGTGATGGTGGTCCGAGACCAAACCAGTAGATGTCTGGGTTTAAAACAAAAACAGCTGATGGTCCAAATATGCATTTTATGCAAATGAACATGTGTCCAGAAATGCATCATTGCCACATGGGTGGTGCTGACAAATGATAGTCGACCGTTTGAAAGATCTTAAGGAAACGTCTGAGCCGGCCTAGGTAGCCGAGCGGTTCTAGGCGCTTCAGCCGGAACCGCGCTGCTGCTACGGTCGCAGGTTCGAATCCTGCCTCGGGCATGGATGTGTGTGATGTCCTTAGGTTTAAGTAGTTCTAAGTCTAGGGGACTGTTGACCTCAGATGTTGAGTCCCATAGTGCTCAGAGCCATTTTGAAACGTCTGAAGCTGAATCCCTACCGCATGCAATTGCGACAAGCCCTGACTCCCGATGACAAAGTGAGTATTCGATACAGTTGCAATAGCTTATGGAAACTTACCTTCAGTGAACACCTTGTGAACAACACAGTGAACAGGCACAATGAGAGAATCTGCTGGACAGAGAATCCCCGCACTATCGTGCAACACTTTCGAGATACAACAAATGTTAATGTGTTATTTGCAGTTTCAGAGTTTACGGTTCCTTTCTATTCTGCAGAATACCACTGCACGGTACGTGTATTTGGACTTCCTGGAAAATAATTGCTCGTGCCACAACTGAAGACCAATTGTGTAGGCTTCATCTACCAACAGACCAAGTGAGTGGTGCTCAACCCCACTTCCACCATGACGTTACTGAATTCTTAAAAAGGAAATTGAGAAACTGATGGCTCGGGCGTGATGAGGTTGATGATAAGCAAATCATGTTATACCATCCGCGCCCTCGTAATATAGTCCCATACAATTTTTTTCCGTTGGTTTATGTGAAAGGTTCACCTCTACTAGAACTGGGATCTCGCATCAACAGTGCATTTGAACAAATTGATAGGGACGTGCTACGCTGAATGTGGGGAAAACTTTATTATCAGCTTGATAACTGCAGAACCAGTAGGGGGAACATATGGATCCCTTATAAAATGCAAAAAAAAGATATGTTGTGGTTTTCTCCATGTGTGCTAAGCCCCGTGACAATATGTAAAATAATACACCTACAAAAAATCCGTGAAATCGATTCGGTCATTTATAAAAAAAATCGCGAGAAGCTCACTGATAGAGGATGAAATTGATCTGCACCCAACATGCATAGCACACATCTTATCTAAATGACTTGGTTTAACAGCTAATGCTATTCTTCTCCGTTAGCCTAATTTTAAGGCATTTATCCTAATTTTAATAATTTTTTTCGCTTGTTGTCTCCGGCAGTATCAGTGGTGGGAAATTCATTGCTTTCGACGTATATACTATTGACTGATTATCGTGAATATCGCTCGTATAATATCGTCGCGGTGCAGAAGGTTGGGGATGTCGCTGCTGAATCGTCGGAGACGCCTGATAGGGTTATCAGACGGCCTATGAACGCTTGTCGTCGTCCTATGGTTGTAATGTTCACATTTACCGTCATGCATTATTACTTTTTTTTATAAAAATAAACAAATACAATCTTTTAAAAAGTGAAACTGATCAAAATTAAAATAAGCTTTCTAAAGGAATATTGTAACAGCCTCAAGATGTGTCATATTATTATGATTATTAAAAGAGGTGGAAAAACATTTTTTAGGCTCTGTCTACACTGCTTCACAGATCGTAAAGTAACTACTGTGCGCGACTAAGTTGTGTCTGATAGGCGGGTGTGTAATGCTAACTATTATCTGTTGTCTATAGTTTTAAATATTTAATATGTAAATCGAGACACTGTTGTATAGGTGGTGGTACCACCTTTCTTTCTTTCTTTCTTTTTTTTTTTTTTTTTTTTTTTTTTTTTTTTTTTTTTTTTTTTTTTTTTTTTTGAGTAATCAGTCTTCTGAGTGGTTTGATGCGGCCCACCACGAATTCCTCTCCTGTACCAACCTTTTAATCTCAGACTAGAATCTGCAACCTACATCCTCAATTATTTTCTGTATATATTCTTATCTCTGTCTTCCTCTACAGTTTTTACCCTCTATCGACCGCTATAGTGGCAACGGCCTTGCCGCAGAGGATACACCTATTCCCGTGAGATCACCGAATTAAGCGCTATCGGGAGTGGTCGGCACTTGGATGGGTGATCATTCAGGCCACCATGCACTGTTGCCATTTTTCGGGGTACACTCAGCCTCGTGATGCCAATTGAGGAGCTACTCGACCGAATAGTAGCGGCTTCGGTCAAGAATCCCATCATAACGACCGGGAGAGCAGTGTGCTGACCCCAAGCCCCTCCTATCCGCATCCTCCACTGAGGATGACACGGCGGTCGGATGGTACCGGTAGGCCACTCGTGGCCTGAAGACGGAGTGCTATCGATCGCTATAGTATCACGCAAGTTATTCCCGATATCGTCACAGATATCCTACCATTATGTTCCTTCTTCTTGTCAGTGTCTTCGGTATATTTCTTTCCTCGCCGATTCTGCGAAGAACTTCCTAGTTCCTTACCTTATCAGTCCACATAATTTTAAACATTCTTCTATAGCACCACATCTCAAATGCTTGGATTCTCTTCTGTTCCGGTTTTCCCACAGTCCATGTTTCACTACCACACAATGCTGCGGTCAAAACGTGCTATCTCAGAAATTTCTTCCTCAAATTAAGGTCTATAGTTGATAGCAGTGGACTTCTATTGGCCATAAATGTCCTTTTTGCCAGTGCTAGTCTGTTTCTGTGTTATTCTCGCTCCGTCCATCATGGGTTATTTTGCTGCCAAGGTAGCAGAATTCCTCAACTTCGTCTACTTGGTGATCACCAATACTGATGTTAAGCTTTCACTGATCTTATTACAATGTACTGTAGGTGTTTATGGATGAAAGTTTGGATTGCGAGTACTATTTTGCAAAAAATACACTTCTTTGCTCTAATTTAGACGACACGACAGTCTCCCACACAATATGGTGGCCCTCCAGGCCATGGCGACTTCGGACGTTAACATTACCAAGTTTTTTACTGCTGTTTTTCTAAGCAGTTGTCATAATGGTACATACTGTTCGATTGGGAGAGACATACCGTATTTTAAAGACATTAGGGCTGATACTTTAATAAATATATGTAGCAAATATTCTATCTTAGTATGCGTATTGATGTGCAGAATAAAAAAAAAGTTACATGTTGCTTATTCTTGCTGGATCCGCTCCCACACCCATTCCTGACTCTGAGGTATCGAGACACAGTACATACAAAATAGTATAACTGGGCTAGGAGTTTACAGTTGGATTGCAATTACAACCAATTTAGAAGGTATAACTAGAAGATCACGCGACCGCAAGTGTTACGATCTTATCCAGAGAGTATTGTTACTGATACGAATAATTGTTGGCAGAGGCTGTGATCATACTACTATGCTAAAAGGCATTCCAGTGTTTGTCATACACATATATAAATACTAAAAATGACTAACACTGAATCTAAACCAGCACCTTCCGGAGAATTAAAGTAAATATACATAAGTTGATGGTTGACATTTGTAGAAGTATATACATTCCAGCTAACTACGACCGATAAGTGGGTCATAAAACTGTGCATTGCAAGTCTATAGTTTCTGTTATTTATCGAGGAGGTCTATTATACAAACAGCGAAACAGCGATACCGACAGTATTGTACTCTATATCTTGGTGAAATTCTATGTTGCGCATCTGTCATAAGCAAATTACATTTCAGTGTCAGTATGGGACGCATATTCATTTCGAGAAAGTAGTTTTAATGGAATATTTGTTAATGGTGGGAAGGAGTAGATGACTGGCTATTCGGCATCATGGAAATCGATTCGTCAACCAAGTTACTGGGGTTGGATACTTGCTATAGAACAAATACTTAGTAAGAAGTTGATACAGGGAGACACGTTTAGTATTTATGTTTTTGATAATGTTAAGAATATGTGTTACACGATCCGTTGTGTGCTCTCGCCCTACTGCTGCAACAAATAGCAGTATATATGGAAATGAGTTGCACTGATGTCAATATGCTGTTGAAAAATACCCATGTTATACTTCATATTAGATTTAACCAATAATTATTTATCATTTGCGTAACACGTTTCAGGAATATTTAGATTTTCAGACTCGTTTTTTGTAGTGTGGTAAGTTAAGAAATGCATGGGTTATGGGATTTGCTCGTCAGCCTTAGATCCTTATCAGGTTGGTTTAACAGACGTGTGATACAATTATCTTGCAACCTGCCTGAAACGTACGATCCCCAAAAACTTACCCAGCTGATTTTCACAAGAACTATTCTGCTACTCTTCGACAGAAGCCTGCTTTATTGCGGAGGTGGAAAAAAGTCCATGGTTTACATATGCATGCATCTCAACAGATACTGGACTGAATTGTGAAATGCCGCGTGAAGTGACCGCGCGTTTAGAGGCGCCACGTCACGGATTGCGCGGCCCCTCCCGCCAGGGGGTCGAGTCCTCCCTCGGGCATGTGTGTGTGTGTGTGTGTGTGTGTGTGTATGTGTGTGTGTGTGTGTGTGTGTGTTGTTCTTAGCATAAGTTAGTTTAAGTAGTGTGTAAGTCTAGGGACCGATGACCCCAGCAGTTTGGTCCCTTAGGAATTCACACATTTTGAATCGTGAAACAGATAGTTGCTCGCTAAAGTTACACACATTTTGCTGATCTTTCGTATTTTTTAATGTCTCTGTTAATATAGAGACGTAGAAAAAATACACCACTTGGAGGTGGCAAGCGATCCCTCATCCAAATTCAAGACAGATGTTTACTAGCCAGATCACATCGGGTTCATTTTGAAAACATCTGTGTGCAAACGAGTAGCTGACAACACTGTCACATAGTGCAGCACATTGGGAGGTACAAAGGGACGTGTATCAGTCCACAATACCGTTCCAGCCGTCGTAATTCACTGTGAGTAGGCAGCCGCGGAATAGTGCTCAGCCTGTGTAGACATGTGGTGCGGCGCTCCGTCGTGTTGCTGACTGGTTACATCAACAAGTGTTACCGTGCGCGCAAGTTCGAATCCTTCCTCGGGCATGGATGTGTGTGATGTCCTTAGGTTAGTTAGGTTTAAGTAGTTCTAAGTTCTAGGGGACTGATGACCTCAGAAGTTAAGTCCAATAGTGCTCAGAGCCATTTGAACCATTTGTTACCGTGTGCGTATATTGTATTCCTTGGGCAGCCACCGAATTTGTAAGTAGGAATTTCTTGGTCTGCGTCTTCATCGTCTTTGTGTATTGTTCGTCAAGCGAAGGTTCCGCTTCGTACTCGTAAGTAATGCCCATGGATTCGATCAGGAAAAATACTTTGAGGTTCGCCTTTGACGAGGATACGAGACATGTGCAACCCACGGCTTTGGAAATTCATGTCTAGCTGCATGAAAAACTCTGTATTTCTTGTGATAATGCTGAGTTCCGTGTTTTTGCTACATTGTACGGTTCTGTTATCTTAGCTAGAACATTACTGAAAATCCAGGGAATATTTTAATACCGTCATCATGATGATTCTGTCAGTACCGTTGATATAAGTAACCTAACAGCGAAGTAAAAACTGTCAGGGTGCTAAATCATCCCCAAAAACTAGACAACAAGGACTTGGTAGAGGTACTTTTTATTGCTGACGGGTAAAAAGAATCGAATTGTAAAAGTGGTCTGTTAGATGCAAGATACAGTGCTACAATGGAATTAAATCTGTACGAATGTTTGTTACGTCCGATATCCCGTCCCACATTCTTGTAGGTGGTTGCATTTCATACATATGTTGAGCGAACTTCCACATGTCACGTGTGCAACGAACCAGGATATCTTCGGGAAAACCGCCCACGGCGCGTGTTTAATCTGCGAAATAATCTGCAACAGCGGACAAGATCTGAGGCACAAGAACTGGTTCTATCAAGTACTGCACCGGGCAGCACCGAGAGTACTGACACGGAATCCACTGAACAGTCACCTAGCTTAGTTGAAGAGGAACTCCAACTCTTGAACAAGAAATGGTTCAAATGGCTCTGAGCACTAAGGGACTTAACATCGGAGGCATCAGTCCCCTAGAACTTAGAACTACTTAAACCTAACTAACCTAAGGACATCACAAACATCCATGCCCGAGGCAGGATTCGAACCTGCGACCCTAGCGGTCGCGCGGTTCCAGACTGTACCGGCTAGAATTGCTCGGCCACACCGACCGGCCTTGAACAAGAGGGCAGCAACAAATGAAATACACAAGAACTGAGATAACGCTCAAAAGGATGAAACGGATAGAGACCAGTCTGCAGCTATTGTTCAGGAAGACAGCTACAAAGCCCATGAGATTTCATTTCAAAAGGGAACGAAACAGACATGGAAATTGAAATTCCTTCTTGGTCTCATTGAAGTCAGAACAAGCAGGGGCGGCACTCGGAAAAGGCAGTATGAATTTCGAAGGAGACCTTTAAGAAAAGTCGAAACAGATACTAAGGAAACAAGCCCGATAACATTCCAGCAATACAGTTTGGACCCGAGACTGGTATGGAAACTCACACAAACACAGATATTCTTCAGTCCCGACAACCATACGTGGCGAGCCTCTTGAGCCGTCCATATCAGGAAAGTGAACACCAACCACTGCAGGAAACAACTCGCCAGGCAACAACACAAGAAAAGTTGAGTGAAAACGCAGCAGTTGTGACTCAAGCATGCGAATGAGAAAGTAAAGTAGACAATTTTGTGGAAACAGCTTTCATTGTCACCACACGATTTGCAAAGCCCACAGTTAAGACAGAAAAGCAAGTATTAGGAACTGGAAGTTGTTGAGAAGACACCGAGAATAAAAGCCAAACTAAATTTAAATGCGACACGTCCGAGAAATGAGAAAGATGCAGAAAGAGAATACCCAGCCGACGAGAAAGGAGGAATCGAAAGTTAACGTCCTGGAAACGAATCCGGACAAGACATTTAAGTAGGGGAATATGAATGGGCATGAAAACTGACAAATAACTTGTAATGGCAACTAGGAGGCTGCCTATTCTATTCACGTTAAATAGCTGCGCAAAAACGATCGCAAAAAATGAGGACTCTGGAGAATTTTATTAAAAACCAATGACGTGGACATTGCCTTCCTTCAGGAGCTATCTTGCGAAGAGATGAATACATAACAGCAATGCAATGTGTACAACAATGTCGGATCTAGCGGTAGATGTTGTTGCATTTTAACCAGAATGCTACAGGAACGGGAGATGTTAGAAAAGCAACCGGATGGACGCGCTATCAAAGCCAAACTAATGAATTAAACCTTTATCCGCGATCAGTAACAAATAACAGAACTAACAGAGAAAAGTTTTCCGTAAAAGTATCCCGTACTTTATGAAACACTGATAGGGTGTCATGATAATTTTGGGGGGGGGGGGAGGGGGGAAGGGGGAGATTTTAATTGTGCTGTAAGATTGGCGGCACAGCAGTATCAACCCATAGTTGCGGCCCCTTATATAATATGATTGAAGGACTACATCTGATAGACGTCATAGATTGGATAGCCATCAGCCGGCCCCACTATATGTACGTATCTCCACTGTCAGCCTCGGGACTGTACAGATTTTATACCACAAAAGGGATAGATATACAGATGAAGTAATCCCCGTCGCATTCTCGGACCACCATACAGCTGTCGTTAACATAAAAGTTTCATCCCGTCCCTTCGCAATGGAAAGGGATACAGGAGGTGCAGCTGCAATTTGCTCAACTTTGACGGAGCAAAAACCAAATTTTGCGAATGTTATCGAACATGAGTTCATCGAAAGCGGTTCTTTATCAGTGTTATTGAGTATTGGGATAAACTTGTGAAACATGGAATTCGTAAACTGTTCAGAAACATAGCGTATAGGATCAGTGACACTAGAAGAAAAACATCGAATTCTAATGTTTGATTGTTCAAGAACTCCAAGAACATGTGGATAACGGAGAAGATCGAGCTCGCGAATTAAAAGTTCAAAAAGAAGATACAAGAACTACAGGAAAAAGAATTCGAAATCAAAGTGAATAGTTGCAAAGATAAGTGATACATTCCAGACGACCAATGGAGCATCTACCACCTCAGTAGAGCACGGAAACGAGACAGACATTTATGGGAAATCTAACATCTTACGACGGGAACAACATCGCGAATATGGAAGATATTAAGGACCATTTAGGGAAACTGTTCGGAGAACAATCATCAGATCCTACCAAAACAACAAGTATGCTACAACACTGCACGACTTCCCTGACCAACAGAAATATCGCTGTGTCGTTAGAGCCTATATCCGAAGAGGACTGACGGCCTACCTATGAATTTTACAGTCTTCTAATCAGTTATCAAAGCGGAAATCACGGAGATCATGAAAGAGGAACAAGGAGTGAGTAAAATATATGCAGAAAATAGACTAGGAATTATACTCCTTGTACACAAAACTTCGAAACCAAGTAAAGTAATTGATTGTAGGCCTATAACTTTGTTATGTGCCGACTCAGATATTAGGGCGCGTATAAAGCCGCAAGACTAGAGACCCTGTGATAACCGGGCCTGGCCACACGTGTAGTGTTCCCAACAGGAAGATCATTGATGGACTTTGCTCTCTCAGAGACATGCCCTTCTTCTGGTGGATATTCCAAACCGGCACAATAGGATTGTCGAACACTGATCTAGAAAACGCCTGGACAACGACAGTCACCGATATCTAAGGAATGTGTTGCAGCACCATAACTTCACACAGGCCACAGTACATCTGATACTACCACATCGGAATCCAATGGTCTCCAAAATACAAATAAACGGCCACTTCAAGGGAGAAATCTCAAATCAGCGCTTAGTCCGGCGGGGTTTCCCATTTTCCATGATGTTATTTATAATTTCCTTGGGACCAGTGACCCGAGCGATCAGCAACCAAATCTCTGGAATAAATGTTGGTGCATAAAGGGTAGCCGTTAACGCTTATGCCGACGACATAATAATTCTACTCACGCAACAAGCAGATATTGGGAAGATATTAGAAATAATGGATTCTCATAAGGAAGCGGGAGGAGCAACAACAAACAACAAAACTCAGCTCCTATGGTTGAACAAAACTTCACAAATCACGCCACATCCCTTCGCCGAATGCGACTTTAAACAGGGGAAGAAAATCATTGAATTGGTTGAGGATAATTCCAAATCAATGGTGGAGAAACTAAGAGGTCATTAAGGCGAACTTAAATCTTATTCAAAGGACAGCAATATCTCAAAGTGCTGACTCTTTCAAAAATGTGGTATACAACTCAAATAAAACCCATAGAGCGACAGTGTATTGCTCAAATAGAGAAGTATATAGGATGGGTCATTTGGAAAAAGATGTTAATCTGCGAAGGCAGAGACCAGTTGACAAAACCGTTAAATGGCGGTGGATTAGGCTTCATAGGTCGTAAGAAAAAACTGCACAGTTAAAAATCTTATAAAATTCCGTAAACAAACTGCAGGTCAGTCGGATTTATTGGAGGCCATATGGCGAATTACCACAACAAGTAGAACTCAAAGACGGATACCCATGTATATTACCCGCACTCTTAAAATCACAACGGGAATTGTGGAAAATACTCCAAAATGAGAAGAACTTCATGAGGAACAAGATTATGGGATAACTACAGAAAGAAAGATTCTACACACCAGTCAGCCAAATGAATTATAAGTTCAACGCTGCGCTCGGCCGCATTCAAGTTCTTAAGCGATCTGTTTCCGACAGCATCACGGCAGCACCACCTGAGAATCACAAGAAACCCTTCATGTGAACGTTGTGGCTTCTCTGACACAGCGCTGCACCGAAGAGTAGCCTGTTCACAAATCCTAGGCTTATGGAAGTGGTTTAAATTTTAAATGTGCAATGCTATCAACGACAACAACGACTGAAATTAAGACGAGGAAGATAATGTACGCGGATTTCATGAAGTTCCCAGCTTCAGAGGTGAGAGCAGTCACGCAGCTTACATATTCCTATACAAACTACGTCAGCGACGATGGAGGAGAATCTGTAACTGAATTCAAACTATAATTACACCAAGAAAGGAACAAAATTGTCAGAAACAACTGGAAAAAGGAAAATAATTGGACCATTCATGAACTTTTTATAAAAACCAGGATGTTTTAAAAGAAAACCAGCAAACAATTACTTTTCAGAAGAAGCCTCGAGTCTATGTTCATTATTTCACATTCAGTCAGAACATAATTTTCATTCTTCTAAAATGCCACGAAATAAATAATAACATGCTCTGAACCAGAAGGAAAATTTCGATTCGAGAGGAAATTAAAGTTTTCAGTTAAATTTAAAGAAGAAAAAGTTAGTTACTTGAGGAAACTTGATTACAACTTAAGGAAACTAGCCATAAAAAAAGATAATGTCATGGTTTATAGAGTTGCAGGGTGTAGTCTCACATTCTGTTACATGCAAATATATATAATTCTTTAAATCTTAGCGTTATTAACACATTCTGAGATATAAAATACGAAAGTATTGTGTAAGAATTGGAACTCGAGTTTCCAAATGTCTGGCTGGTATCTGAGGAACGTATAATACTTATTTTGATATCGAGAGGCAACAGTACTGTGGTAAAATTTAATTTTGAACGGAAATACGTATACCACACGCTACAAGGTATGAAATCCACACTAGCAGATACAACAAACAATTCCTCTGTGAGAAAGCAATCCGATTTCAATGAGTTTTTATTGTACATGTGCTATCTGACTGCAAAACAAAATGACTCAGACTAAAATGTTGACCATTAATATAGCTGACCTTTATCTTCAGTCTTGCAGACAATCGCTGTAGCAAAACTATAATTGTAGTTACGGAGGAAATGGACGTACAAAAAATAACGCGTCTGGCTTTCTGATAAAACAGCTCGAAAATTCACGGGATAACACTTTGTGAAATCTTCTGCTGATATTAAGCCTCTGAACTGGCATTTCTTTTCACAAATACACTCT
Organism: Schistocerca americana; assembly: GCF_021461395.2. Taxonomy (NCBI): domain Eukaryota; kingdom Metazoa; phylum Arthropoda; class Insecta; order Orthoptera; family Acrididae; genus Schistocerca; species Schistocerca americana. The sequence goes on along the minus strand of NC_060122.1, from coordinate 377,958,753 downwards.
GACAATCACTGCACCTTACAATTGACATGAACTCCGATGATAATTAAATTTATTGGCCTACCTGTGCGCACCGAACACTCGTCTCCTCAGCAAACTGTCACTATCAGGAATATTGATGTAACTGTCCACAAGCAAATTTCATTTCTCGTATTTGCGATATGCAGTGCAAGACAATATCTTACCGCCGGCCGGTGTGGCCGTGCGGTTAAAGGCGCTTCAGTCCGGAACCGCGTGACCGCTACGGTCGCAGGTTCGAATCCTGCCTCGGGCATGGATGTGTGTGATGTCCTTAGGTTAGTTAGGTTTAATTAGTTCTAAGTTCTAGGCGACTGATGACCTCAGAAGTTAAGTCGCATAGTGCTCAGAGCCATTTGAACCATTTGAACAATATCTTACCAAATTTCACAACAATGCTTCTCATACTCGCGACTTGCGAGTATGCAAACACAGTCATGAAAGTAAAAAAATGAAGATAGGGAACTGATCTTGACGACTGATAAAAGAGGACAAAGATTCCAAATTTAACTGTGCTCCATTAAACCATGACAACAATACACCTTGTTTATAAAGTTTTCACACCTGGAGAAATTGGCAAAATTTTTCTTAATAACTTCCTTGTGTACAATTGCTTTGCTTGACACTTGTTTCAACTATAAAACAAAACCATATTTGCATTACACACTAAAGAGGCAAAGAAACTGGTACACCCCCCTAATGTCGTGTAGGGCCCCGCGAACACGTAGAAGTGCAGCAGCACGACGTGGCATGGACCCGACTAATGTCTGAAGTAGCGCGAGGGAACTGACACCACAATCTCTGCAGGGCTCTCCGTAAATCCGTAAGTGCACGAGGGTGTGGAGACATCTTCTGAACCGCACGTTGCAAGGCATTCCGGATATGCACAATAACGTTCGTGTGTGGCCAGCGAAAATGTTTAAACTCCTGCAGACCCTCTGTAGCAAATCTGGACGTGTGCGGTGTCGCATTGTCCTGCTGGAATTGCCGAAGTCCGTCGGAATGCACGAATCACATGAATGGATACAGGTGATCAGACAGTATGCTAACGCACGTGTCACCTGTCAGAGTCTATCTAGACATATCAGAGGTCCCATACCACTCCAACTACACACGCCCCACACTATTACAGAGCATCCACCAGCTTGAACACTCCCCTAGGGACCACTGATTCATGAGATTGTTTCCATACTCGTACACGTCCATCCACTCGATACAATTTGAGACGAGACTCGTCCAGTCAGGTAACATGTTTCCAGTCATCAACGTGGAAGCAGAACAATGGATCTCCACGACCAGTCCGTTTCCCTAGAAAAACTTCATTCATTCCAGAGTGTCGCCATGCACCATTATGCTGCATACTGAAACCACAGCTGTCGCTGAACACCAAATGGAACTTTTTCTAATGCGTCAGCCAAAGTAATGTATACAAATGTACGATACAAGGGCGTATTCAACTTTTCCAGCAGTAAATAAAGGCCTCCCATGATTCCAGCCCAGCCGGCCGTGGTGGTCGTGCGGTTCTAGGCGCTCCAGTCCGGAGCCGCGCTGCTGCTGCGGTCGCAGGTTCGAATCTTGCCTCGGGCATGGATGTGTGTGATGTCCTTAGGTTAGTTAGGTTTAATTAGTTCTAAGTTCTAGGGGACTGATGACCACAGCAGTTGAGTCCCATAGTGCTCAGAGCCATTTGAACCATTTGAACCATTCCAGCCCAGGTAATTGCAAAGAATGTCTGAAAGCCATGTTCACCAGCAACACATGGGTTGTGTTCCGACCAATAATCGCCGTTGTGATGGTTGAAAACATACTCACGAGTGAAACTAGATTCGTTGGTCAATATCGCGTTATTTATAAAATGTTCGATATCTTCCACTTTGTGCAAAAGCCATTGACAGCTGTACTCGTCAAATACGGCCTAATGGCCGTTGGTGCTGAGATAACGTGTGGGTGCAGTTATTCATCGTGCAACACTTCAACAACAAGTCTTTGAGATACCTCGAACTGACTTGCAATAACACAGGTACATCGTCAATGTTATCGGTGAGCATTTTCAAGAATCGCGCCCTCTGTTTGTGGAGTATATCTACTCATTGAACGACCTCTGTCTATTACTTATGGACGAAGATTACCGATTTCCCGCGAACATTCTTATCGGATGGCGCCTTTGAGGGTACCATGCAGTACACGCACGAGCAGCTGCAGCATCTTGATTATCAGATGCACCCAGCACCAAAAATACACTACTGGCCATTAAAATTGCTACACCAAGAAGAAATGGATGTGATAAACGGGTATTCATTGGACAAATATATTATACTAGAACTGACATGTGATTACATTTTCACGCAATTTGAGTGCATAGATCCTGAGAAATCAGTACCCAGAACAACCACCTCTGGCCGTAATAACGGCCTTGATACGCCTGGGCATTGAGTCGAACAGAGCTTGGATGGCGTGTACAGGTACAGCTGCCCATGCAGCTTCAACACGATACAACAGTTCACCAAGAGTAGTGACTGGCGTATTGTGACGAGCCAGTTGCTCGGCCACCATTGACCAGACGTTTTCATTTAGTGAGAGATCCGGACAATGTGCTGGCCAGGGCAGCAGTTGAACATTTTCTTTATCCAGAAAGGCCCGTACACGACGTGCAACATGCAGTCGTTCATTATCCTGCTGAAATGTAGGGTTTCGCAGGGATCGAATGAAGGATAGAGCCACGGGTCGTAACACATCTGAAATGTAACGTCCACTGTTCAAAGTGCCGTCAATACGAACAAGAGGTGACCGAGACGTGTAACCCATGGCACCCCATACCATCACGCTGGGTGATAAGCCAGTATGGCGATGACGAATACACACTTCCAATCTGCGTTCACCGCGATGGTGTCAAACACGGATGCGAACATCATAATGCTGTAAACAAACCTGGATTCATCCGAAAAAATGATGTTTTTCCATTCGTGCACCCAGGTTCGTCGTTGGGTACACCATCGCAGGCGCTCCTGTCTGTGATGCAGCGTCAAGGGTAACCGCAGCCATGGTCTCCGAGATGATAGTCCATGCTGCTGCAAACGTTGTCGAACTGTTCGTGCAGATGGTTGTTGGCTTGCAAACGTCCCCATCTGTTGACTCAGGGATCGAGACGTGGCTGCACGATCCGTTACAGGCATGCGGATAAGATGCCTGTCATCTCGACTGCTAGTGATACGAGGCCGTTGGGATCCAGAACGGCGTTCCGTATTACCATCCTGAACCCACCGATTCCATATTCTGCCAAGAGTCATTGGATCTCGAACAACGCGAGCAGCAATGTCGTGATACGAGAAACCGCAATCGCGATAGGCTACAATCTGACCTTTATCAAAGTCGGAAACGTGATGGTACTCATTTCTCCACCTTACACGAGGCATCACAACAACTTTTCACCAGGAAACGCCGGTAAACTGCTGGTTGTGTATGAGAAATCGGTTGGAAACTTTCTTCACGTCAGCACGTTGTAGGTGTCGCCACCGGCGCCAACCTTGTGTGAATGCTCTGAAAAGCTAATCATTTGCATATCAGAGCATCTTCTTCCTGTCGGTTAAATTTCGCGTCTGTAGCACGTCGTCTTAGTGGTGCAGCAATTTTAATGGCCAGTAGTGTATATCGACGTATGCATCGTTTTGTACTCCATAGGGAAGCTGCCCTACTTGAACTTTACAGAACCTGTTATGGTTGTCCACTGAGCTGTTAGTAGATACATGCATGCAGTTTAACGGATTCCACTGTCATATGATAGGTTATTGGCATGTGACAAAATAATGTCTTGCTTATGAACAACGAGAGCTAGGGAACGGAGGTCCAAAAAATTAAAAAACAGAAACCTGACGAGGATTAGAACCATAGCTCCGTAATGGACGTGGGTTTAATGTCACAGCAGTCTACTTTTTTTATTTTTCAAACAATGGAAAATCCAGGATGGAATTATGACAGTATTATGAAAAGGATAGATTGCTAGCTGCTACTCACCATCAAGCGGAGATGTTGAGTCGCAGAGAGGCGCAACAGACTATCAACAAGAAAGCTTTCCGCCAAACGTCCTTCATCCGAATTAGACAACATGCACACACATTCACGAAAACGCAGCTCACACATACATGATTACTGTCTGTCACTGCCGGACGTTTAAAAAATAAAAAAAGGATCCTGACGTGGATTCGAACCACTGACCCGTGGTGGATGCAGTTACTGTTCCAGGAGTCTACGTTTTGGCTTTATTTATTTATATTTGAAACGGGATTGACCTTTTTGCCACGTCGATTTTCAAGAAGTTTTGGCCATAATTGTGAGTGAAGTTGCGAATTTGATAAACGTACTCAACTTCAAACGATTCAAATGGCTCTGAGCACTGTGGGACTTAACATCTGTGGTCATCAGTCCCCTAGAACTTAGAACTACTTAAACCTAACTAACCTAAGGATATCACACACAGCCATGCCCGAGGCAGGATTCGAACCTGCGACCGTAGCGGTCGCGCGGTTCCAGGCTGTAGCGCCTAGAACCGCTCGGCCACTCCGGCCGGCGTAGGTTATTAAGATTTAAATGAGCTTGTACGTGGTTTTATAGTTGGTGGACGAACGATAGGACACAGCATCTCCGAGGTAGCGATGAAGTGAGAATTCTTCCATACGAGCATTTCACGAGTGTACCGCGAATATCAGGAATCTGGTAGAACATCAAATCTCCGACATTGCTGCGGCTGGAAAAAGATCCTGCAAGATCGGGACCAACGAAGATTGAAGAGAATCATTTAGCGAGACAGAAGTGCAATCCTTCCACAAACTGCTGCAGATTTCAGTGTCGGGCCATCAACAAGTGCCAGCGTGCGAACCAGCTAACGAAACGTCATCGATATGGGCTTTCGGAGCCGAAGGCCACTCGTGCACCCTTGATGACTGAACAAGACAAAGCTTTACCCGCGCCTAGGTCCGTCAACACCGACATTTCCTGGATCTTAATCCACTAGATTTTTATTTGTGGGGATAAGGTTTAGTACTCCACACAAGACCCAATAGTTCATGAGCATGCTGCTTCGGCAGTGAAGGGTGCAGATGTCTTGCATAATGTCCAGCAAGTGGCGAATTGTTTGCGTATGAAAAGTGGTCGCTTTGAACAATTTCTCTAAAGTGAAAGTTGATCGTATGTGTACGTACTGGCTCTGTGAAGATAAGCCTGGATGTCAAACGCACAGAACGGAATTATTGTGCGTAGCATAATGTGCAATCTAGTGTATCCTATCTGTTGTATTTTTTGTATCTTACTGGATATAGACGATGTTACTGTAGGCACTAGTATTTTCTGTTGCCTTCAGTTGTATCATGGTAAAAACAAATTGGTCGCGTAAGTCTGTAAGAAAGCGCGAACGCGAGTTTAACATCGGCGAGTGTGTACGCCTGTTCTCCACGGCATTTCTTCGCCTCACCGAGCTAATGGGACAGCTATGGCAGAGCGCAGAATTCATTCTACTGTTCTTGACCATGCTGCACGCAGTTATAGTGCTGGAAGAGCCTCGTGTTTTAAATAGCATTCCTATTAAACCTATTGGCGGGATTAGGTTTTGCTAAGTATACTTTTGTCTTGAACTAGGATGAGGAGTCGCATACTGACCGTCAGGTGTAGCATTTTTTCTTCATCCTGTATGCTAATGCTGGTGTGAACAGTAGATCACTTAATCACGAGATCATCATTTCTCTTCTGATTATGACTCTTAAATGTTTAGAACACATTTCCTTCCACATAAATCTTCCGCAAAGCCACTGTATGGTATGTGGTAGAGGGTGCCTTGCGCCACTCACAAAAAGAGCAAGGAAAAAAAGAACGATTCGTTTTATGCCCCTATACGAGCCCTAATTTCAGTTATCTTTGTAGTCTTTAAACGAAATGTACTTGACGGTAGTAGAACCGTTCTGTAGACGGCTACGCCAATTCTCCAAGTTTTCTAGACAGTGTTTTCGTGAAAAGAAAGTCGTCTTCACTACAGGAATTCTTATTAAAGTTCACGAAGCATCTCAGTGTCACTGGCGTGTTGATCGAATCTACAGGTAACAAATCATCTTACATAGAATTACGTGACTGATTTAGAGAAAGCTTCCACGAAATTAGTCATCAGCGCTTAGGGAGTATGTTACAGCATTTACAGAATTTAGTAAGCAATAAAAGCTTCACTGCTACCAGTTAGTTTTCAAAGTGAGAGTAACAGACGGATGCCAGCAACATTAAAAACGGTAAAGTAAGATGCAGTTTAAATCAGCGAGGTTGTTATTACACACGAGTGTTAGCGAAATAAGTATCTAGCAAACAGCCATCTCCGTTCTCCGAGAGTTAGAGAGAGAGAGAGAGAGAGAGAGAGAGAGAGAGAGAGAGATGTAATAAAGAATATTATAGTGTGTTAAAAACAGCTTGCATTTTACTCTGATGCGCTACTCTTCGGCTGGTGGTATACTGCCCGCCTTATCAAGTCTCTGTTTCTGGCAATCAGTGGTTCTGGCGGTGTGTGGGCGTACAGGGCATTCCCCGTTTGCAGTCTCGTTTTTAACGATCGTGGAGCGAGCTCTCTGTGTTCTGGGAGTTGGGGTGTTGCAGCTGCTACAGTTACATTTGCAGCGGGGTGGTTATCGGCGTACGGCATCTAGTGGTGGTAGTGTGTACTCCAGCCAGCTACCACTTGTATCGTGCAAGAGACAATTAAACATAAAGTTTTAGTTATTTTTCGTTTTTTGTGTCATAAGTCCTTTGATTGGTTTGATACTGCCCGCCACGAATTCCTCTCCTGTGCCAATCTTTCCATCTCAGAGTAAGACCTACAACCTACGTCTTCAATTATCTACTGGATGTCTTCCAATCTCTGTCTTCCTCTACAGTTTTTACCCTCTACAGCTCCCTCTAGTACCATGGAAGCTATTCCTTGATGTATTAACAGATATCCTATCATCCTGTCCCTTATTGTCAGTGTTTTTCACCTCACCGATTCTGCGGAGAGCCTCCTCATTCCTTACCTTATCGTTTACCTAATTTTCAACATTCTTCTGCAGCACCGCAACTCCTCTCAAATGCTTCTGTTGTCATCTGTTCCGATTTTCCCACATTTCGTGTCTCACTACCTTACAACGCTGTGCCCAATTCGTAAATTCGCAGACGTTTCTTCCTCAAATTAAGGCATGTCTAGACTTCTCTTGGTCAAGAATGTCGTTTTTGACAGTGCTGGCCTGCTTTTGATGTCCTCCTTGCTCCGTCCGTCAAGGGTTATTTTGCTTCGTAGGAAGCAGTATTCCTTAACTCCGTCTATTTTGTGATCACAGATCCTTTATATAAGTTTCTAATTTTCTGCTTCTTCTCATTAGTTTCGCTTCTCTTCGATTTACTCTCAATTCATACTCTGTACTCGTTAGACTGTTCATTCCATTCAACAGATCCTGTAATTCTTCTTCATTTTCACTGGGGATAGCAATTTCATCAGCCAATCTTATCACTGATATCCTCTCACCTTCAATTTTAATCTCAGTCTTGAATTTTCTTTGATTTCCGTCATTGCTTTTTCGGTGTGTAGAATAAACAGCAGGGGCGAAAGACTACAACCATGTCTTACTCTCTTTTTAATCCGAGCCCTTTTTTGTCTCCTACTCTTATTGTTCCTCTTGATTCTTGTACATGTTGCATATTACCCGTCTTTCCTTACAGCTTACCCCTATTTTTCGCTGAATTTCAAATACTTGCTCCTTTTGACATTGTCGAACGCTTTCCCAGGTCGACAAATCCTATGAACGTATCTTGATTTTTCTTCAGTCTTTTTTCCTTTACCACAGCGCCAGAACTGCCTCTCTGTTGCCTTTACCTTTCCTGAAGCCAAACTAATCACTACCTAACAGATTGTCTGTTTTATTTTACATTCTTCTACGTAATATTCTTGTCAGCAACTAGGAGCTGATAAGCTGATTGTGCGATGATTCTAGCACTTCTCAGCTCCTACAATCCTCGAAATTGTGTGGATGATGTTTTTCCGAACGTCTGATGGACATCGCGAGTCTCATAAATACTACATACCAGTGTGAATAATTGTTTTGTTGCCACTTTCCCCAATGATTTTAGTAATTCTGATGGAATATTATCTACCCCTTCTATCTTATATGATCTTAAATCATCCGACGCTCTTTTAAATTCCTCTTTTAATACTGTATCCCCTATCTCTTCGTTATCAGTTTTTAATAGAGTGCTTGTCTATCCTATTTCCGTCCTATGCCTGAGGGGAAATATAGTGTTCGACTTCTCTAAGGCATCCTAATAGTAATGGTTTTTTTAACAAACTATGAACTATGACCTCAGTTTTATGCCGGTGGGAACGTTAATTGAACGTTTGTTGTGCTGAAACACCCTTTGTCAGTTGTCTTCTCGCATCACCTCCTTTCACTGGCTAGTAATAATTAATTGAATCTGCGACCTCTTTTAGTTTTGGCTCGCTGGAGAATTATGACCTCAGTTTTATGCCGGTGGGAACGATAATTGTACGTTTGTTGTGTCGTAGCACCCTTTGTCAGTTGTCATCTTCACGCATGACCTCCTTTCACTGGCGAGTAATAATTGTAGAGGTAGGTGTTAATTGAATCTTCGACCACTTTTATTTTTGGCTCGCTGGAGAGCAGAAAGAAGGAAATGCAAGTTGAGTCATATTGGTTGCAGATAACGACATGGTTGGACAGCAGCCCTACATGCTACAGAGGTTCATATATGCAAGGAGAGAAAGGTGTTATGCGGTTGTGACTCTTTCCGACTTGACCAGTATTCCCGGAGTTGGCTGGAGAGAAATAATGGCAGAGGCGGCGCCAGCATTAGGTCCCGCAGAGAAGTGCACGATCCAGTTCGATCTGTAATCGGTACATAGCTATCATTTGTGTGCTAATTGTTCGGTTCCGTATTTTATGTTTGCATCTTTGGAATGTTGGCGGAGAATCGACAAAAATGTTACTAGTAATGGAGGGAAGTGATCTTTGCCAGTGAAGGTACAATCAGGAATGTCTTTCTTTTTAAATAATGCAAAGCTTAAATCTTTTAACGCAGGATTTCGCTGTATTTTGTTAAAATAATGAGTTGCGATAGTTCTTTCTAGTGACTGGTTGTAAGTGTACATACTCGGATTTTACAGTTGTTATTTGCGAGTCTCTCCGCCCCCGGTAGCTGAGTGGTCAGCGCGACAGAACGTCAATCCTAAAAGGTCCGGGTTCGATTCGCGGCTGGGTGGGAGATTTTCTCCGCTAGGGGATTTGGTGTTGTGTTGTCCTAATCATCACCATTTCATCCCCATCGACGCGCAAGTCGCGCAAGTGGCGTGAAATAGAAAGACTTGCACCCGGCGAACTGTCTACCCGACGGGTGGCCCTAGTCACACGACATTTACATTTATTTGCGAGTCTTATAGTGATTTCACACACTAATAAAGCAGCGTTGTAGCAATAGTTTATTTGTTTAAATATCGTGTTGTGGTTGGTTACACGTAATTGCATGTCTCCTTACTCTTTTCATTCTTTCTGGGAGAGCTGGCAGAGCTTGAGTCCGAATGGTGTTGCCCGCAGTCAGTGAGCTTGCCGAAGGTGCTAGCAGGGATGTATTTGTCGTTAAATTTCTTCTGATATACCTGTTGCTGATAAGATATGGTCCACGTATAGGTGAATCTGGTAAAATCGTCTTTGTAATCACATGGCGCCATTGCTGCTCACGTTTAAAGGACCTTACCAAGGTGATAGACATTCAATATCGCCTAGAGGAGGCGATAGCCCGACAGTTTTTTGCAAAAACTTCTAATTATACACAATAATAAAATTTAGAAACAATGTCATGCTTTGCTATGAATATGCTTCAGTCTTCCACCTTACTCGGCAATTTTTACAAATTATTCCACCATTTTGCAAATATGCCGTGATGTCACTACATTACGTTACTCATCCGCGCCACAGTCGTATGCTGTGTTTGCAAAATGCCTTACGTCACAAGTTACGTTAAAATTTAAAGATATTTTGCGTAATATACCGTGACGTCATTGGCTAAAAAAAAAATGGCTCTGAGCACTATGGGACTCAACTGCTGAGGTCATTAGTCCCCTAGAACTTAGAACTAGTTAAACCTAACTAACCTAAGGACATCACAAACATCCATGCCCGAGGCAGGATTCGAACCTGCAACCGTAGCGGTCTTGCGGTTCCAGACTGCAGCGCCTTTAACCGCACGGCCACTTCGGCCGGCATGACGTCATTAATTTATAATATCATATTACCTTACGTTAATATTCAACGCAATTTTTGGATAATATGCCGTGATGTCTTTAAATTATGCAAACAATGTATTGACAAAGCATCTTACTTTGTAACATTTACCACCATTTTTTAAAAATTTGATTGCTGCTGTTGCTGCTAATGGACGGTCCAGATCTCGAATGAGGAAACCCGCATCATTGGCACAATTATAAAACTAATTTGTTACTATGATTGTTTGTAACAGATTCCCACATGCTGATTCCAAACAACCCTAACCCTCTTCCTGTAGTACACACAACAAGACTGACATTGCCCACGCAATTTCTCTAGTACCAAGGATGAGGAAGGGTATGGTGGGGGCTTGATTCTTATTTGACCAGGGGTTGGTAAGAGGGTGGCCTCGAATGTACCACATAAATGTTTGTGGACTCTAATAACTGGACTGAGATCATAACCATCAGCGCCTTAGGTGTAATGGCAGGTCTGGAGCGACGGAGCTTATGAGGGAAAGGGGGGGGGGGAGGAGTTCAAATCCTGGAATCTTGTTGACCTCGGGGGAGGAAGGGTGTCTCGGCGACCGTGAACGTACCACATACAACTGCGTGAGTAGGACAGGGGCTCCCTTGGGTGATCTTGAATATAATTTCTCCATATAGATCAAGCGTAACCTGACACTGGAAATCTTTATCAATGAACTTGCGCAGAGATTGATGTTCTCCTTCGACAGTTTTGAAATTGTTGTTTGAACATATGGAGTAAGTATCCCTTCTTCCCTTACGGAACCACAGGACCTTGAATGTACCACATACAACTGCGTGATTAGGACAGGGGTTCCCTTGAGTGATCTCGAATATAATTTCTCCATATAGCTCAAGCGTAACCTGACACTGGAAATCTCTATCAATGAACTTGCGTAGAGATTGATATTCTCCTTCGACAGTTTTTAAATTGTTGTTTGAACATATGGAGCTAGAATCCCTTCTTCCCTTACGGAACCAAAGGACATAATACGAAGAAATCGAAAGCTTCCAATAACACACACGCGTCAGCTATTGATCGACAAGATTCAACACAAGAAACCAAACTTCAGACAGGAAAACAGATGTTTGTCAACCTGCAAATACCAGTGGTTCGCCATCCGTCTCAATGCCCATGTCAGCATGTAGTTATCATTTTCAGTTTGAAACTAGCTTATACGGCCAAGTCCCTGTCTTCTCTTCCACAGTGTCAAACGTTCGCAATTTTCAGCCTACAGCTGTAGACTCTCGAGATGACTGTGAAGATAAAATTCCGAAAGTGTTTCATTAATTGCAGCTATATATCGAGCGGGGACATGACACAGTGTTGTAATTGTAGCAGATTATTCCAAGTCTTTATTCCTTGCAGTGAAATAAACGATTTTAGAGTTGTCTTCTCCTGTAGAGGGGAGGCAGAGTAGCTTTTTTTTAATTCTCGCATCCGTGTAGCTATCACTGTGCTCTTTAACAGTGAATCGACCCAGCATACCATCGATTCTAATTTTCACACTCCATACGACTTTAAAGAAGCGGTATTAAATTTTTTTCGATCTTTTTCATATTCCATATACAGATTTGTATTGATATTACAACTATACTCTAAAAACCACATTTTATTACTTTTGGAGATACAAATTTTATCTAGTAACCGTAATAAGTTTTCTGGTACTGCAGAACTGAACTAGCGATTGTAATGTATTCACTGGTGATCTCATCTGAAACTATAACTAAAATGATTCAGTGCACAGAAATTGGTCTTCTAGGTTACAATAGCCTGTCGATGTAAAATTAATCACTTCAAAATTATTATTTGGTTACGTTTTATTGTGTAAATGTTGCATAAAGGGTTAGAGAGTGTATGTAGAACATACGTAAAATGTAGATGTATTATGTTATTAAAAATATGTTAAAGATGCGAGGGAAAATTCCTGTGCAATCATGAGCTCAAGTGATATCTGTCCAGCGTGCATGCTTTTTGTATACAAGCAGTCAGAAGAGAAGTTAGATGTTAAAACAGTTAACAATTATTTTCTATTGATAATTCATACTTTGTTTTATTTAATTCAGATTTGGTTTCAGAAAATCAGAATTTCTTTCATAATTTTCTTTCTGTAATCCTGTTAGATGAGCTAGGAGTTACCACGAGTATTTGAGAGCTGAAGCTTTTCTGATTGGTATTTCCCGTGCTTAATGTAGAGCTTTGTACGGCAGTTCAGTGTTTTGAGGAGATGCTCTTGAACTGTATTATTGTGCAGAACATGTGGAACCATTCCACACACATTTCGGCTCATATGAATGGAATCATTAGTTCTTTCGATTCTTTTACCATAATTATAAAGCTGTTATGGCTTTAAACATGTTAGTGAAAATCTGAGAATTTTAAGTGAATTTTTTTGAAAGTTATTTGCATGTGAACTTTGGTGTCGTACAAAAACAACGTGTGTCGTTTTTCATGAACGTTCCTGGAGTATTTCGATGAGTTTTTAGAAGGCCACTGAACGACTCAATGTAGTAACTCCCGAATATTTGTGGGTCAGTTACTGTGTAGATCGTGGAATTTATATAGATCGGACCAGTAAAATTCTGGCTGTTTTCATTTGAGTACTTTTATTTCAACAGTAGTGAATTTGTAAGGATAATGAAACTTCCTGGTAGATTAAAACTGTGTGCCGGACCGAGGCTCGAACTCGGGACCTTTGCCTTTCGCGGGCAGGTATTCTACCATCTGAGCTACCCAAGCACGACTCAAGAGCCGTCCTCACATCTTTAATTCCGCCAGTACTTCGTCTCCTACCTTCCAAACTTCACAGATCCGTCATCGAAGTCAAATATTCTTATGTTACGGTATCAACAAACTGTTCTCTCATTGGGAAAGACGTGTTCGCCACCAATTTGACTATGTTGAGAAATAAACATGGAGATATGAAGAAGAAAGATGTAGAACGTTAGTAAAATCTGTTTTATTTTAAAAGTTTTGCTAGTTTTCACACAAAAATTTCGGAGGCATTTCTTTTCAGCACGCCCTCGTAATTTAGCCCAGAATCTAATTATCGACTGTCTCTTACGATCACTGACGTAAGTGCATGGCAGAGTGTTCATCGAACCACCTCAGACTATTTATCTACTATCACTCTCTAAAGGAGTGTGGGGAAAACCGATCACATAATCTTTCCGTGCGAGCTCTAATCTCCCTTATTTTATTACTGCGATCATTTCTCTCTACGTAGGTGATGGTAACGAAATATTTTCGCGTCTGGAAGAGAAAGTGGCCATCGAAATTTCGTGAAAATATCTCGCCGCAACGAAAGACGCCTTTGTTTTAATGATTGTCATCCCAACCCCTACATCACATTCGCGACTCTCTCTCCCCTATTTCGCGGCAATTCAAAACGAGCTGTCCTTCCCTGAAATTTTTAATGTCCTTTATTTATGCCGGGCTTTCTAACGTCTTCAGTTGGCGCAATATGTCTTTAGTTTCGTCAGCATGACGTTTTTACCTACTGCATTTCGAACGCTGCAGCTACCAGTGCAATATAACAATTCGTTTAGCTACTACGTTTCCCAAGTTGTGTATTTACTTTTGACTGATACGTGCACTTACTTTCGTTCTGCAATTTTCGTTTCCATTTTCCACCTTTATACGCATATCAAAATCACTCTTACGTTTATTAATGCACTTTTATAGCGCAGGATGAACTATGTGGCCTACTTATATCGGAAACTGGATCTTAAGTTAATATTTTGTTACACATTCCAAAACGACTTCTCGAGTCAGTTATGTTTATAGACTTAATGTTGATAACCTTAAAACTTAATACATGCCTCGGTATATTTAAAAGTATTTCTTAGTATGCAATGTATGTAATGCAGGATAGCCCAGTACGACACATAAAGGTGCATACATTGTGTATTAAGCATTTTTTTAAAATCAGAAAGTGCATCTCTTACGGTTAAAGGTCAGCAATTTTGCCTATAAACATAACTGAACTGAGACGTCGTTTCGGAATGTATAAGAAAATTGTGAAGAGTCAGACATTTTAACTGCTTAGACATTTTAACTGCTCCATCATAATACACACATTTGCTAATGATATTCGTCATAAATAATCCACCACAATTTGAGAAGAATATTGATGCCCATACCTACAACAGTTGAGGAAAAAATGACCTTTATTGGCAGTTACTAATGCTGCCAATGGCTCGGAAAGGAATTTAACATGCAGCAACAAAAAGTTTCGATCGCTCTACCAATAACACAAAATGTCTTACAGGTAGAATTACAGGTTTTAAATCTAACGTAAAATCACAACTGCTATTTTATGGACGAATGTCTGTCTAAATACTGATGGCTTGAGAAAAAAAAGCCTAGGTTTCAGGTGTAGTTGCACGAGTACGGCTAAGGAATGTATACATACCCGGTAAGGTGACTGCTCCACATTATTTCAATAAAAGAGTCGTTCAAATGTCTAAAGGACATGAGGCGACCTACAGCTAGTGAAGCGTGCTTATTTTCCACAGGGCAGTTGGAGCGTTCAAGATGCATCGAAAAAAAAGAAGATATAAATGTACCACTCCACTCAAGAAAGGTGGGAGTCTGAAACGTGACTGCATAGATAAAACGAGAAAAAGACTGGGAATTTGGAGTATTTCTTTAAGTAATTGTATCCACAGCCAGTGAGCACCGCCACCATTAAGAGTGTCTTATGCCACATAAGGCGATGGCTATCTTTGCTTGATGATGATATATACATACAGGGATGATGGAGAAGTGCAAATATATCAGAGTTAACGAACCATTTAAGTGTTCTGGAATAACTCTGCTAAAAGAATACAAGAAATTACCAGCCTTTCAAGTTCGACATAAGAAACTGATTTCGTACTTACGTAACTGAATTGGAAACCACCTGAAGACTAATTGGAACTGAGGACGGACACAACAGAGAGAAACACATACTTTTCAACCATAATGAGGTCGCACAGGCCATATGTGATGTAAAGAATAATAAGGCAAACGGAGAAGATGGGATAGGAGCCGAGATGATTAAGGGGGAGGCGACAAGGCTGTAGACAACACGATCAAGGTTTTCTGCCAGATCTGGAGGACAAAGAAGTTAGAAAAAGGATGGAAGAATGCGATCGTGATGTCAGTATATAAAGATGACAAGAAGGATGCTAACAACTACAGAGAAATATCACTACTAGGCGTCGGCTACACGATGCTGTAGAAACTCCTCCTGAAGAAATTAGAAGAACAGATAGACTATAAAGCGGGAATTAGGAATGGAAGAGGATACTTGGAACGGATATCTACTCTGAAACAACTAATAGAAAAGAGGCTCTTAAAGAGCATGAAGATGGTTGTAAACGTGGAATTTACTAAAACATATGACTCCTTCTGTATGTCCAGAGACGTATACAAAAAAGAAAGGATATATATATATACCGAAGCAAAGATTAGACCCTACAAGGGAACGGTGAGAAAAGCGATGCTGTATGCGGCTGAGACGATAAAAAGACGAAAAATCGATGCAGAACAACTAGAGAACAAAGAAAAAACAACGAGGAAAATATTGGGCTCCAAGAGAAGTGCTGAGAGATGAATGCGAAGACCTGTGGAGGAACTGTACCCGGGCACAAGGACGATATCAGGAGAAATCGGACTGAAACGGCAAAGTTTGTCGGACGTTTGATGAGGATGAATTTGGAGAGAATGACAAGTACGGGATACAACACGGGGGAAAAGAGGAAAGACGGGAAGCAAGTGGACTGACATTTCCTATCAGATGAAAACTCGAACCTGAGACCTTTGACTTTCACGAGCAAGTGCTCAACTGACTGAGCTATCCAAGCACGATCTACGAGCCATCCGCCGTCGTAGCTCTACTTCTGCCTGTACGTTATATCCTACCTTCCAAACTTCTTTCCTCTCTTCCATAAGTGTTAGCCCTGCAAGGTATGCAGAAGAACCTCTGTGAAGTTGGGAAGGTAGGAGATGAGGTACTGGTAGAAGTAGAGTTGTGAGAGGCGGTGCCGAGTCGTATTCGGAAAGCTTATTCGGAGAGCACTTGGCCGCGGAAGATAAAGACCCAAGTTCGAGTCGCGGTCCGGGACATAGTTTTAATCTGCCAGCAAGTTTCAAATCAGCGTACACTACGTTCTAGAGAGAAAACTGATTCCGGAAGCATTGGTCGGAATCGGGGAGGTCGACGATATAGAAAAAATGAACGAATAGATAGTGAGTAAACATCTGGAAGCAAGAAGAGAAAGGGTGAAGAGATTCTAGTAATAAAAGAGGAAAATGCAGTCGATGAAAGGGCTGCCGCTGGCCCTAAAGAGGCTGTAACGTAAGAAGATAGTAGCTACTTACATTTTAGGGTATGAATCCTGATCAACATGTACACGTACGAGAGGGATACCCAAAAGAAACCGAACTTTCTTCTAATTTCTTTATTCACGTTTTAAGCACAAACCTTAGACCCCTTCAAAGTACTCTCTACTTACACTGACACACTTGTCAAATACTTTAATTCATTTTTCAAAACGTTGTTTAAATGCATGTTTTGTGATGCTTGCAGCGCCTCCAACGTTTCTTTCTTCACCTGAGCAACATCAGCAAAATACCTTTGATCCAAACCTCTTTTCGTACCAGGGAAAAAAATGTAGCACTGAGCAAAGTCGAGTGAATATGGAGGGAGGGAGGGGGGGGGGGACGAGAAGGAGAGGTCATACCATTTGTGCTCAATAATTGCACTAACAGAATTGAAATGCTAATTAACAAATCCCAGATCATAATCTTTTTATGTTTAATTAATAACCGCATGAAAATTCGAGTATCATTAATAACAGAAGTTTCGTGTCAGAAAAACAGCTACCGGTACTGTGAAATTGTTTTAACATGCTTCCATTCTTTAATGTTTCAAAACATCGTAACAGAAGTTTGTCTTCTGGATTTTTCTAGTATAAGGCAGTTTCTAGATCCACAATTATCTCATCTAAAAGCCAGGAAATCTCATCTAAAGGGAAGGAAAACATTAGATAAATCTTAGAGGCTACTAAGATATCCAAGCAGGGCACTCTGAAATCGATATTTTTTTCTGGAACGTTGTAATAAATGGCTAATATACAGCTTCACACCACGCTTTAATTCGCTCCACGTTAAATGTATAGTAGTCATACACTAAATAACTGCCTTTGGATCATGGGGTACCAGGTTCGATTCTCGGCCGGGTTGGGGAGTTTCTCTGCCCGGGGACTGGGTGTTTGCGTTGTCCTCACCATTACATCGTCATTCGTGAACTTGGCGAGACTGGACTGTGTAAAGGTTGGAACTCTGTACTGGCGCTGATAGCCGCCCAGTTGAGCGACCCATAAACTCAACATCATGTACTAAATAACGTGCTAGAGTTTGAGTGTCAAACCCAAGTCTTGTGATAGTCAGCGGACGACAGTATTTCCGGCTACCGGGTGGTCCGTTGATCGTGACCGGGCCAAATATCTCATGAAATAAGTGTCAAACGAAAAAACTACAAAGAACGAAACTTGCCTTGCTTGAAGGGGGAAATCAGATGGCGCTATGGTTGGCCCGCTAGATGGCGCTGCCATAGGCTAAACGGATATCAACTGCGTTTTTTAAAATAGGAACCTCCATTTTTATTACATATTCGTTTAGTACGTAAAGAAATATGAATTTTTAGTTGGAACACTTTTTTCGCTTTGTGATAGATGGCGCTGTTGTAGTCACAAGCATATGGCTCACAATTTTAGACGAACAGTTGGTAACTGGTAGGTTTTTTAAATTAAAATACAGAACGTAGGTACGTTTGAACATTTTATTTCGGTTGTTCCAATGTGATACATGTACGTTTGTGAACTTATCATTTCTGAGAACGCTTGCTGTTACAGCGTGATTATCTGAAAAACCACATTAATGCAATAAATGCTCAAAATGATGTCCGTCAACCTCAGTACATTTGGCAATACGTGTAACGACATTCCTCTCAGCAGCGAGTAGTTCGCCTTCCGTAATGTTAGCAAATGTATTGACAATGCGCTGACGCATGTTGTCAGGCGTTGTCGGTGGATCACTATAACAAATATCCTTCAACTTTCCCCACAGAAAGAAATCCGGGGACGTCAGATCCGGTGAAAGTGCGGGCCATGGTATGGTGCTACGACGGCCAATCCAACTGTCATGAAATATGCTATTCAATACCGCTTCAACCGCACGCGATCCATGTGCCGGATACCCATCATATTGGAAGTACATCGCCATTCTGCCATGCAGTGAAACATCTTGTAATAACACCGGTAGAACATTACGTAGGAAATCAGCATACATTGCACCATTTAGATCGCCATTGATAAAATGGGGGCCAATTATCGTTCCTCCCATAATGCCACACCATACATTAACCCGCCAAGGTCGCTGATGTTCCACTTGTTGCAGCCATCGTGGATTTTCCGTTGCCCAATAGTGCACATTATGCCGGTTTACGTTACCGCTGTTGGTGAAAGACGTTTCGGCGCTAAATAGAACGCGTGCAGAAATTCTGTCATTCTGCCGTAACTTCTCTTGTGCCCAGTGGCAGAACTATACAAGACGTTCAAAGTCGTCACCATGCAATTACTGGTGCATAGAAATATGGTAAGGGTGGAGTCGACGTTGATGTAGCATTCTCAACACCGACATTTTTGAGATTCCCGATTCTCGCGCAATTTATCTGCTACTGATGTGCGGGTTAGCCGCGACAGCAGCTAAAACACCTACTTGGGAATCATCATTTGTTGCAGGTCGTGGTTGACGTTTCACACGTGGCTGAACACTTCCTGTTTCCTTAAATAACGTAACTATCCGGCGAACGGTCCAGACACTTGGATGATGTCGTCGAGGATACGGAGCAGCACACAAAGGACACGCCCGTTGGACATTTCGATCACAAGAGCCATACATCAACACGATATCGACCTTTTCTGCAATTGGTAAACGTTCCATTTTAACACGGGTAATGTATCACGAAGCAAATACCGTCCGCACTGGCGGAATGTTACGTGATACCACGTACTTATACGTTTGTGACTATTACAGCGCCATCTATCACAAAGCGAAAAAAGTGGTCCACCTAAAACATTCATATTTCTTTACGGACTACACGAGTATGTAATAAAAATGGGGTTTCCTATTGTAACAAACGCAGTTGATATCCGTTTGACCTATGGCAGCGCCATCTAGCGGGCAAACCATAGCGCCATCTGGTTTCCCCCTTCAAGCTAGACGAGTTTCGTTCTTTGTAGTTTTTTCGTTTGATGCTTATTTCGTGAGATATTTGGCCCAGTCACTATCAATGGACCACCCTGTATATGCTCTCTATAGAATGTTTTACTGCTCCTAGCAGCAAAACGGGGTACTACGAAAAATCTGCCCTCGAAAAAATTGGTTTGGCTTCTTTTAGACATCCTATCGTATGTAGTAAGGGTGCCAAACGAGTTGATATTTTGCAGAGGGTAGCTGCAGCGCTAAAACTGCAGTCGATAAAAGCGCTGTGCTGACGAAGTTGTGTATGTATTACGCTAGCTGAAATGGGTGAAACACGAAACGCGTTTTGGCATATTTGAAGCTACACAAAAGTAGTTGGTCGCTGTATTTATTCAAGCAATGGGACATAGTTCCGGAGAGGGTGACTCTCAGGATGTTGTCCCTCTCTGAACCCTCGGCTGGGGGGGTGGGGGGGTGGGGGGGGGTGGGGAGGGGGGCTGGCTTCAGCGCCAGCCAGACTTGAGTGGGCGCTGTCCCCGGCCGTCCTCCGGCGTCTGCACGCCGTCTGCAACGCCGCCGTCGCCGCGCTATCCGTGCCAAGGTTCGCTCTCACACTGGCCGGCCGTCTGCCGCTGCTGCTGCAGCTCGAGGTCGCCCCGAGCCCAAGCCACGCACCTCGGAGCGCTCCGGCCTTGTCGCTAGTCACTGCTGCCAGACTAATATGGCCAGCGTACGGCAATAACGCACGAAATTTGTGGCGAGCGCCTTCAGTGCTAATGGGTATGTCTCACTTCAATGAAGGAGTCATATTCACCGAAAGCTACCTTACGGTTTCTCGTGGAAGGTACTTCCTGTACCACTACCATTACCCTTCCTCCTTGACCACATGATTCTCCCTCCTCCCAACCACTACCCTTTCCGGCTCAGTAACGAGCACAGAGTCCATAAGACCTCCAATTGCTCTAATTTGACTGTAATGATTATCATTTCGCGAGAAGCATGTTTGACGAGCCTACTCCTCCACAACATTAATAGTATACTGTCCAACGCCTCCCCCCCAAAAAAAAAAAAAAAAATCCATTATGTAACGCCCTGCTCTTGGATTAAAGCTAAGCTGGTGCGCAAAGAACGAAAGTAAATTTCGCATGATGTGTCACTCCCGACAAACATAGCTCAATGAAACTTGGACCATACACAGAAAGAACTGCTACATTACAGTTCAAAGGGTAACTGATAGTGCTGTGGCTCTTGTAATGTTTTGTGGTTCCAGGCTGGATGAGGAGAGGTTGGTCCTCTCACTACAACACAAAATACACACAAGGTTAAAATACACTTTATTACAGGAACTAATTGAAACATGCGACTTAGGGGCGCAGATTTCGGTGTGGCCAGGGCCTTAGTTACCGTTGGCTGCTCAGTTTATTTTCAAATCACGTACACTTTATTTGGAACCAATTGCATATAACGTTGACAATAATAAATAATTATCAAATTTGACTGTTAAGACAATATCTAATCAGAAATACTTTAAACAAATTGCAGTCACGGCTGAAGGCCTTACTGACCAGAAATACAAATTATTTGTCGGCTGAAGGCCCCAATAGTAATAACTCAAAAACATTCTGAAGGCTGAAGGCACAGATAGCAAATTGTTACTAAAATATTATAAAAAAGGGACAATCATATTAAGAGACAATATCTGATTAAAAATTCTTAAGACAAATTGCATTCACAGCTGAAGGACTTACTGACAAGGAATTCAAATTATTTGTCAGCTTAATGCCCCAACAGTAATTACTCAAACCAATTTGACAGCGGAATTCCTAGATAGAAAATTCTTACTAAATTGTTATAAAAAAGGACAGTCATATTAAGAGACAATATCTAATTAAAAACACTTAACACTAATTGCATTCACGGCTGAAGGCCTTATTGACAATCATCACAATCTGACCAAATCAAGAGAGAAGTGGGTCTCAGACAGTGCTCCAAGAATCGACCTAGGAAAGTCGCTCAACTTCGTAAACAATGAGACGGACAGCCAAGAGTTGTATTCACTTAACCGGATGGCAACTCAAACTAGTGACCGTTTAAACGCCGGCCAACACTCCTGCAACACCTACCCAACGTCTGATAACCAATACAACGACGGAATAACCCAGGCAAGGCGGAACCGGCGGACTTCACTGCCTCTGCTGAATCCAATGTTTAGAACATCCAGAAGCAGGAGGCCCCACTACGATCAAAGTACTGCAAAAGAAACAAATATCCAAACCACTATCAAGGAGGCTGTCGAACTAGATGCCTTACCGGACAGCAGCGGCAAGGTGAGGAAGGGTACACTGCCACGAAAATACGCTAACCTCCAGAGCAGGTAACTGGGGCGTTAGCAGCCACTAGGCAGAAAAATACCGCTGGTCGAACTTCATCAATAAACACAAGGTATTCAATGATTAATAATAAAAGGTGGAGGATGGCTAATTAATTTCGCCAACTCCAAACACTCCACTCCCAGCGACCCTGCGAGCAGCAATGCGCGAACAAATGGCGTGATCTCAAAACAGTGGAGGTTTCACTGCTGGGTTAATGTTCACTCAACTCAAACGTCTTGGGTCCGGTAGAGAACGAGGTTGTCACCCTCGCAACTACAGCCCCTAGATCTGTCAGTGCTTGCATGCCACCAGTGGTCCCAGCACGTCCTCGCACTGTCAGACCTCACCGCTGCTTCGTTCCAACCGATCTACCCATACACCCCGACCCGGAAAACACTTGACGTCCCTCCAAATATGGTACCACCATACTAGATATTGATAACCACTGCTGCTGCCACTCGCGGACAGACAACGCTAGCAAACGTCGTGGCGCCAGTAAACACAAGAAGAAAACGAGACACCATTATCCCTATTACACTACGCCAACCTACCAACGACACCAACGCGAACCGCAACATGGCTCACAAATTGATTACTTAACTTCAATGATGTCTAGTCTGAAGTTCTGGGGTTAACAACCATCAAATAATACGTACTAATCCTTGAATCTTGTTCGTGCCCACATCACTACTATAAACAATGGCTTACGTTCCCTCACAGCTACCTAAGGTGTGAGACGATGACTATCACCGTGGAAGACTAGAGTACAGTGCGACATATTGAGGTGCAATGCGAACTGAGTCCCGATGCGACGTATTGAGAAACTGAGATTGAGAGATTGAGACGGCTCGGCCGGCGGCGGCTGCCTATATCCACGCTACCCAGGGAGCGTTATCGGCGCGTAGCCTAGGGGCGAGTCTTTGTCTTCTCTTGTCATAGGAGCTCTTGGTTCATCGCCTGCTATACAGTGCTTCCTAGTGCCGACCGGTGTGCTGGCAAAGGCGTAAGCCAGCACAGGCAGAAATGCGCAGAGAGAGCAACAGATATGACATTTATATTCATGGCCAACAATGTCATGGAAATACACTCCTGGAAATGGAAAAAAGAACACATTGACACCGGTGTGTCAGACCCACCATACTTGCTCCGGACACTGCGAGAGGGCTGTACCAGCAATGATCACACGCACGGCACAGCGGACACACCAGGAACCGCGGTGTTGACCGTCGAATGGCGCTAGCTGCGCAGCATTTGTGCACCGCCGCCGTCAGTGTCAGCCAGTTTGCCGTGGCATACGGAGCTCCATCGCAGTCTTTAACACTGGTAGCATGCCGCGACAGCGTGGACGTGAACCGTATGTGCAGTTGACGGACTTTGAGCGAGGGCGTATAGTGGGCATGCGGGAGGCCGGGTGGACGTACCGCCGAATTGCTCAACACGTGGGGCGTGAGGTCTCCACAGTACATCGATGTTGTCGCCAGTGGTCGGCGGAAGGTGCACGTGCCCGTCGACCTGGGACCGGACCGCAGCGACGCACGGATGCACGCCAAGACCGTAGGATCCTACGCAGTGCCGTAGGGGACCGCACCGCCACTTCCCAGCAAATTAGGGACACTGTTGCTCCTGGGGTATCGGCGAGGACCATTCGCAACCGTCTCCATGAAGCTGGGCTACGGTCCCGCACACCGTTAGGCCGTCTTCCGCTCACGCCCCAACATCGTGCAGCCCGCCTCCAGTGGTGTCGCGACAGGCGTGAATGGAGGGACGAATGGAGACGTGTCGTCTTCAGCGATGAGAGTCGCTTCTTCCTTGGTGCCAATGATGGTCGTATGCGTGTTTGGCGCCGTGCAGGTGAGCGCCACAATCAGGACTGCATACGACCGAGGCACACAGGGCCAACACCCGGCATCATGGTGTGGGGAGCGATCTCCTACACTGGCCGTACACCACTGGTGATCGTCGAGGGGACACTGAATAGTGCACGGTACATCCAAACCGTCATCGAACCCATCGTTCTACCATTCCTAGACCGGCAAGGGAACTTGCTGTTCCAACAGGACAATGCACGTCCGCATGTATCCCGTGCCACCCAACGTGCTCTAGAAGGTGTAAGTCAACTACCCTGGCCAGCAAGATCTCCGGATCTGTCCCCCCCATTGAGCATGTTTGGGACTGGATGAAGCGTCGTCTCACGCGGTCTGCACGTCCAGCACGAACGCTGGTCCAACTGAGGCGCCAGGTGGAAATGGCATGGCAAGCCGTTCCACAGGACTACATCCAGCATCTCTACGATCGTCTCCATGGGAGAATAGCAGCCTGCATTGCTGCGAAAGGTGGATATACACTGTACTAGTGCCGACATTGTGCATGCTCTGTTGCCTGTGTGTACGTGCCTGTGGTTCTGTCAGTGTGATCATGTGATGTATCTGACCCCAGGAATGTGTCAATAAAGTTTCCCCTTCCTGGGACAATGAATTCAGGGTGTTCTTATTTCAATTTCCAGTAGTGTAACTGCGATTCATGATGATCCCTTGAACATTACAAATGGCGGGACATGGTTCTTAATACGATATACGATCAGCACGGATGGCTGTGTGTGCTCTGCAACATTCTCCTGTGCTGACCACGAGCTTAGTAAGGAGTTCTTGTGATGGGGTGTTCCATTCCTCCATCAGCGCTGTTGACAACTGCTTGATGGTCGCTGGTACATGTGGAAGAGCTGTAGTACGTCTCCCCAACGGGTCCCATATGTGCTCGACACCATTGTAGTCGGGGTAACGGATAGCCTAGTCCATTCGTCGAATGTGCTCTCGTTCCAAGGACTCGTCCAAGTGCGCATTTCGATGCGACCGCTCATTACCACCCATAGAAATGAAGTCGGGGCCGTGTACACGGCCGGTCGGGTGGGGGGGGGGGGGGGGCAAGCGGTTCTAGGCGCTAGAGCCTGGAACCGCGCGACCGCTACGGTAGCAGGTTCGAATCCTGCCTCAGGCATGGATGTGTGTGATGTCCTTAGGTTAGTTAGGTTTAAGTAGTTCTAAGTTCTAGGGGACTGATGACCTCAGAAGTTAAGTCCCGTAGTGCTCAGAGCCATTTGAACCATTTTGAACCGTGTACACGAAGACGCATATGGGGAACTGTACAAAAAAAAAAAAAAAAAAAAAAAATGGCTCTGAGCACTATGGGACTCAACTTCTGAGGTCATCAGTCCCCTAGAACTTAGAACTACTTAAACCTAACTAACCTAAGGACATCACACACATCCATGCCCGAGGCAGGAAACGAACCTGCGACCGTAGCGGTCGCGCGGTTCGGGGAACTGTACACTGTCAAGATAACGTTGACTGGTGACTGTACCGTGTAATACTGTGACTCCCCACATCGTAGCAACCGGACCATCAAACTGATAATGTTCGACTGTGCTGGACGTTCTCTCATATAACGAGAGTTGGGAACAAATAATGGACGCAGTAACATTGGTGTGAATAATCGTTTTGATGGTCAAAGTGCTAGTTTGTGGGGGGTCATAGTGTTGCTTGGGTGCAATGGCCTCCAAATCTTTGAGCAAAGTACACTCGCCTGTCAGCGTTATTGTCACATTGTACGTCTTCCTCAGGTACATTCGGCCTTGAATTCATTTTTATGAATGACAATGAGCGACCGCATCGAACTGCGCAAGGGAGGTGCTCTTGGAACGAGAGGCTATTCGGCGAATGGACTAGCCTGCCCGCTCCACTTACTTAAATCCCACTGAGCACTTGTGGGATGCGTTAACGAAACGTATTGCAGCACCTCCACATGCACCAGCGTCCATCTGGCAGTTCTCAACAGCACTGCTAGAGAAATGGAACGCCCTACCATAAGAATCCCTTAGCAACCTTCAGCATGCGAGTACGTTTACGTACGAGGGTAATCCCAAAAGTTAGGTCTCTTATATTTTTATAAGTACATAGACCTGTTTATCAGTTTACAGCTTGAACATTTAGCTATTTTTCGACATAATCACCATTTCTGTCGATGCATTTTTATAGACGCTGTGGCAGTTTTGGTGTGCCCAGCTCACCGCCGTGTTGTTCAGAAAGCTACGAACCTCTTCGTTCACCTCGTAGTTTGAGTTTTTTCAGAGTCTCACAGTACCAGTCAGCGTTAATTGTGGTCCTAGTGGGCATAAAGTCGACCATCAACACCGCTTTCCGATCCCAAAAAACAGTTGTCATGATTTTTCCGGCAGACTGTGTTTGTTTGAATTTCCGCGGCTTTGGCGAAGAAGGATGCCGCCACTGGCGTGATTGTTGCTTGGTCTCAGGTGTAAAGTGGTATGCCCAGGTTTCGTCACCCGTGACAATTGAGTCCAGAAAGTTGTCCTGTTCGGCTGCAAGGCGGTGAAGAAATGCGCGGGAAGCATCAACTCATTGCCGCATGTGGTCCTCAGTCAGCATGCGTGGCACCCATCTTGCGCACACCTTCCGGCAGTTCAATGCTTCCGTTAAAATTCTGTGAGCGGCGCTTCGGGAAACCTCAGGAACCAACGTGCAGAGATCATCCAGGGTGATCCGCCGATCTTCACGTGTGCTTTGCTCAACCTTCAACACTGTCTCAGAAATTGACAGTCTCCCGTTCGTCGTGAATTTCGGCCCGACCAGCTGCAAACTCTCTACACCACTTTCGAACATTTTTGACATCCATTCACGACTCACCATACACTTCCGTCAATTGGCGATGGATTTCCATCGGCGCAGTGCCCTTTGGGTTCAAAAACCGAATAACTGCATGCAATTCGCACTTGGCGTTAACATCCAATGGGGGCTCCATTCTCAATGGCTGTCAAGCCAAGACTGAGCGCCTCAGCGCGCCGTGCGCATGTTTATACATAGCGCGTGAAGCACTCTTCATAACAGTGTGACCAATTCCCACACAAACAGAGTTCTGTACTTATAAAAAAAAATAGGAGACCTTACTTTTGGGATTACCCTCGTAGTATGCATTGCCGTCCGTGGTGATAACACACGCCCTATTAAGAACCAAGTCCCGTCGTTTGCAATGTCCAGGGGACAATCATGTACCACCGTGGCTTCAATATACTAATTCTATTTGGTTAAGAGTGTCATTTCTGTTCGTCCCATTGAGTATTTCTTTTGCTTACCTTCTGTATTATACACTTACTGTAGCGGTTCTTTCTGTGTACGGTCCAAGTTTCGTCGAGCCATGTTACTTGGCAGTGACAAATCATGCGAAAGTTACTTTCGCCCTTAAGTTTTGCACACTGATGGATTTTTTTTATTCATCAGTCTTCTGACTAGTTTGATGCGATCCGCCAAGAATCCCTCTGAGTAGCACATGCAACCTAGGTCCTCATTTATTTGCTGGATGTATTCCAATCTCTGCCTTCCTCTACAGTTTTTGCCCTCTAGAGCTCCCTTTAGTACCATGGAAGTTATCCCCTGATGTCTCAACAGATGTCCTATCAGCTTGTCCCTTCTTCTTGTCAGTGTTTTCCACATATTCCTTTGCTCTTCGATTCTGTGCTGAACCTCCTCATTCCTTTCATTGTCATTCCACCTAATTTTTGACATTCGCCTGTAACACCACATCTCAAATGCTTTGATTCTCCTCTGTTCCGGTTTTCCCAAAATCCATGTTTAAATACCATACAATGTTGTGCTCCAAACGTACATTCTCAGAGATTTCTTCCTCAAATTAAGGCCAATGTTTAATACTTCTAGACTTCTTTTGGCCAGGAACGCCCTTCTTGCGAGTGCTAGTATGCTTTTGATGTCCTCCTTGCTCCATCTGTCACTAGGTATTTTGCTGTCTAGGTAGCAGAATTCCTTAACTTCATCCACTTCGTGACCATCAGTCCTGATGTACAGTTTCTTGTTGTTCTCATTTCTGCTACTTCTAATTACCTTCGTCTTTCTTCGATTTACATTCAGTTACTATTCTTTACTCATTAGACTATTCATTCCATTCAGCATGTCATGCAATTCTTCTTCACTTTCACTCAGGATAGCAATTTCATCAGCGAATCGTATCATTGATATCCTTTCACGTTGACTATTAATTGTACTCCTGAACCGTTCTTTTATTTCCATCATTGCTTCTTGGACGTGCAGATTGAACAGTAGGGGTAAAAGACTACATCCCTGTCTTACATCCATTTTTAATTCGAGCACTTCGTTCTTGGTCGTCCATTCTTATTAGTCCCTCTTGGCTCTTGTACACATTGTGTACTACCCGTATCCCCCTTTAGCTTACCCCTATTTTTCTGAGTATTTCGAACATCTTGAACCATTTTACATTGTCGAATGCTTTTTCCAGGTCGACAAATCCTATGAACGTGTCTTGATTTTTCTTTGGTCTTGCTTCCCTTACCAACTCCAACGGCAGAATTGCCTCTATGGTGCCTTTACCTTTCCTAAATTAAATTGATCGTTGTCTAACACACCCTCAATGTTCTTCTCCATTCTTCTGTATATTACTCTTGTCAGCGACTTAGACGCATGAGCTGGGAAGCTGATTGTGCGATAATTCTCGCAATTGTTAGCTCTTGCATTCTTCAGAATTGTGTAGATAATATTTTTCCGAAAGTCAGATGGTGTGTCGCCAGACTCATACACTCTACACACCTACGTGAATAGCCGTTTTGTTGCTACTTCCCCCAATGATTTTATAAATTATGAAGAATATTATCTATTCCTTCTGCCTATTTCGATCTTAAGTCCTCCAGAGCTGTCTTAAATTCTGATTCTAATACTGGATCCCCTATCTCTCCTAAATCAACTCGTTTTCTTCTTCTGTCACGTCGGACAAATCTTCCCTCTGATACAGGCCATCAAAGTACTCTTTCCACATATCCGCTCTCTCCACTACATTTAACAGTGGAATTCCCATTGCACTGTTAATGATACCACCCTTGCTTTTAATTTCACGGAAGGTTGTTTTGACTTTCCCATATGCTGAGTCAGTCCTTCCCACAAACGTTTCTTTCTCGATTTCTTCACATTTTTCATGCAACCATTTCGTCTTTGCTTCCCTGCACTTCCTGTTTATTTCAGTCCTTAGCGAGTTGTATTTCTGTATTCCTGAAATTTTATTGATACTTTTGTGCTTCCTTCTTTCATCGATGAACTGAATGACTTCTGTTACCCATGCTTTCTCTGCAATTGCCTTCCTTGTACCTACGTTTTTCTTTCCAACTTCTGTGGTTGCCCTTTTTAGAGATGCCCATTCCTCTTCACCTGTACTGCCTACTGAGCTATTCGTTACTGCTGTATCTACAGCTTTACAGAACTTCAAGCATATCTCGTAATTCCTTAGGACTTCCGTGTCACACTTCTTTGCGTATTGTTTCTTCCTGACTAATCTCTTGAACTTCAGCCTACTCTTCACCACTACTACGTTGTGATATGGGTCCATATCTGCTCCTGGGCACGCCTTACAATCCAGTATCTGATTTCGGAACCTCTATGTGACCATTACGTAATCTAACTGAAATCTTCCCGTATCTTCCGGCCTTCTCCAAGTATATATCCTCTTCTTGTGATTCTTGAACAGAGTATTCGTTATTACTAACTGAAATTTATTACCGAACACATCTTTCTCCTCTCTCATTCCTTGTCCCAAGCCCATATTCTCCCTAACCTTTTCTTCTACTCATTCCCATACAGCTGCATTCCAGTCGCCCATAACTATTAGATTTTCATCTCCCTTTGCATCTGTATTACCCTTTCAATATCGTCATATACTTTCTCTATTTCTTCATCTCCAGCTTGCGACACTGGGATGTATATCTGAACTATCGTTGTCGGTGTTGGTTAGCTGTCGTTTCTGATAAGAACGACCTGCCACTGAAATGTTCGCAGTAACACACTCTCTGCCGTACCTTCCTATTCATAACCAATACTCCCGTTACACTTTTTTCGGCTGCTGTCGATATTACTGTATACTCGTCTGACCGGAAATCCAGTTCTTTCCACTTCACTCCACTGACCCCTACTACATGTAGATTGAGGCTTTGCATTTTCCTTTTCAGATTTTCTACCTAGCATACCACGTTTAAGTTTCTGACATTTCATGCCCTCACTCGTAGAACGTTTTGCTTTCGTTGGTTATTCAATCCTTTTCTCACAGTCACCCCCCATTTGGCAGTCCGCTCCCACAGATCCGAATGGGGGACTATTCTGGAATTTTTTGCCAATGGAGAGATCATCATGACACAATTTCAATTACAGGCCACAATGTCCATACACGTTATGTGTCTTTAATGCAGTGGTTTCCATTGCCTTCTGCATCCTGATGCTATTGATCATTGCTGATTCTTCCGCCTTTAGGAGCAGTTTCCAACCCAAAGGACGAGAGAGTGCCCTGAAGGTATCCGCTCTTCCGCCCTCTTTGACAAGGCCGTTGGCAGAATGAGGCTGACTTCTTATGCCAGAAGCCTTCGGCCGCCAGTGCCAGTTATTAATAAAAAATTTAAGTAGTGGCGGGTTTCGAAACTAAGAGCGAGGACGTTTTCATTACTAATCAAAAACCTAGACTCCTAGACCACTTTGTGTTTGCAGGGGGTATCTGAAATTAATGTAGAAAAATGAGAGCGCTGACAGAGGTGGTGACAAGTAGCGCACTTCACATAGCGATCCATAAGCACTATGCGACTTTCTTAAGTAGGCTGTTTAGGTTTTTATGTTGGTAACGCCATGTAGCGCTCTATATGAAAATCACTGACTGTGCTGTGTGCAGTCTGTGGCTGGTTTGCATTGTTGGAATTTGCTATTGTAGTGTTGGGCAGTTGGCTGTTAACAGCGCGTAGCGCTGTGCAGTTGGAGGTGAGCCGCCAGCAGTGGTGGATGTGGGGAGTGAGATGGCGGAGTTTTGAGAGCGGATGATCTGGACGTGTGTCCATCAGAGAGAGTAAATTTCTAAGAGTGGGTGGCATGAACTGATATATATATATATATATATATATATATATATTATGACTTTTGAACACTATTAAGGGAAATACATTGTTTGTTCTCTATCAAAATCTTTCATTTGCTAACTATGCCTATCATTAGTTAGTGCCTTCAGTAAAAGCAAAGCATAAGAGTATCATTCAATAGTCATGTGGCATTTCATAAGTTAGTAGAAATTCTCTCAATTCTCTTAGAAAGACACTTGTCATAATCAAGTGTGCAGATGTAAGAATATTTCCCATCGATTCATAAGCATTTCAGTAAGTAGCACAAAGCATGTGCTCCACAGAATAATCATATGTTTCCATGTAATGAGCGTGTCATATTTGCGATTCTTTCCACAAAGGAATGTCAATAGCGAGGTTAATGGCCTCTTTTTCTCTCCACCTAATGGCTTTTTTTCCAGGCAGGTGGCACAGCTGGGCACCCACAACGCATTTCGTCAAAGTCACTTAGGTTTCTTACCGAAATATTTATGACAGCAGTTTGTGCTACAGTGACAGTCTCATAGAAAAAAATTTCACAGGTCGAGAATTTGCGTTACAAATGTGTAGAAACAAAATCATGTAAATATAAAAGTGTCCAAAACATTTTCGCTGGCATTGTGAAACATTCACGCATGTACACATATTTCATCACTCTTAAAGTACGATTCTTGGTTTCCAGTATCCTTTTTCACAAATCAGAGTCCCTAACCACTACTCATTATTCCTTACTTTATTACACGTATACATATTCGTAGACACTTCTTCAATATTTCATCATAATAAATACATAGCATAATCAAATTCCTCATACAGCATCAGCTTATTGATCATAAACATACATCAGCAGCATAATACACATCGTCGTCGTAATAATAAAATCATAACAGATCAGTCACATCTCAAAAATCGTTGCAGCTTCTTTCAATAATTTCAAAACCTTCAATAAAGTCATCTACCTCAAACGTACTTCAAAATTCATGATCCCTTACCAAATACGACATTCAAAGCTCTCATAGTATCACAATGGTTGCGGAAAAATATGAACAGTTCACAAAGTACCGACAAAATACAATTTCATAAGTGTGAAGTTATCCAAATGTGTAATTACATAAACATGTGTCACTGACTTAGTAAAAAAAAAAAATGTTTGTCTCTCTCAGTTAAAAGATCGGATAACTGTGTAATTTATGTGTTAGAGAAATATGGTACCGATGTGTAAAGTTGTATAAACATATACCATATTAGCTAGGGCTCCTTGTGCTTGCCAAACACATGGTACACAAAGTAAGCATGTACCCCCCCCCCCCAGGGGTTTATGTAATTATACCCTCAGGTGTTACAGATTACAGCAGTGGAATGAAATGAATCACGGAAAACCTTTGTATCTTTGTAATTCAAAAATCTTTAAAAATAAATGTTTTAAGTACAAAATTAACACTAAAATACGTGTACTGTAGCGCTAAACTGTGCGTCTTGTTCTAAGATAAAATCTGTCATTACTTAAGGGTAAAAATGTAGCAAGTGTCGTAATCATCGTCGTCTGTAGGCAAAGTCCTGTAGAAGTCAATGTGCTTACCTCGTAATAAACAAAAGTGGAATGCTATGCGTATAGATATCGTAGTTATTACGTACCTTACCGTGATCAAGAAAGTACTATACTGTATGAAAGAGGCTGTCTCATGTAGCTATACCACAAAAGTTACTACTAAAACATGTTTTACTTTCCAGAAGAATTCAGAAAAACTGTGCAGATATAAAACAGATACAGCACAAAAGCAACAATGTAAATTGTGTCACACATTAGTAGCGTCGTGATATAATCGTGCAGCTGTCAAAGAAATCAGATACTAAGTCATCTTTAATCTCACAGAAAGTACTTCAAATAAAGAATGTCTTTTCAAGTAAACCAAAATGTTGCATTAAAATCTCATTAGCAATATATGTTCTAAGTATGTAAGCCTTATAGTCGTTACGTAATCGTGCAGCTAACAAGCAACAATGTACACACACAGTAACACTGTGTCCTCTGTTCATTGTAACAATGCATTTGTAATTACTTGTCTAAATAAGTTCCCTAGGTTCTTGACTGGATAGTTAACTTTAAAATATACTTGCATGTTAACGGTTTCTAAGTGAAACAAAGAGTACTAGTAATGTGAAGTGAAAAATTTTATAGCAAAGACTAAGTTAAAAAAACAGATTGTCTCTCAATAAACGGTTTTGCATGTGAAATGTGGTGCAATCCTTTACTCTTCCTAGTACGCAGAGTTTCAACTTCAACGCAATTATCATGTGGTATGCGTCGGATTCTGTAAGGTCCATTGTAAATAAGAAAGAATTTGTGACTCAAATGTTTCTTCTTATGTGGCAATGAATGAGCTTTAATGAGAACTTTCTGACCAATATATAATTTCTTTGCATTTGCTTTACTGTGTAGTTTTCTCCTTTTGTCTGCTGCAGATTTTATAATTTTAAGAGCCAAATCAATTATGTCTTTGTGTCGAAGTGTACGTGTATTCAGAAAAGGTACAATCTCTCTGATTCTGTTCGGTGGTTCTTCATTCTTCAGTACAAGAATAGGTGGTAAAGCAGTGGAGTCATGAGGCATTTCATTCAGCACATTTTGAAATAAGTGTAAATATCTGTCCCAATACTGATGCTTTATGTGACAATAAAGTCTAAAAAGCTTATTGATTTCTTTCATAATCCGTTCGGAGGGGTTACAATGTGGTGAGCACAATTAAATAAAAACAGGTTTGATTTTATGATTCCGAAGCATGCGTGACCAAACAGCAGATCTGACTTGCGGTCTGTTACCTGAAATGACTTTACTAACGTGTCCAACTTCACGTAAGAAATTTTTAACAAAGGCGTTGGATACAGACCGTCCAGTGGCTTTATGTAACGGTGTGAAATAAATAAATTTTGAAATAAGTTCAACAGCGACTAGAATGTACGAAAATCCATTCGATGTTCTGACAAGGGGTCCCAAGAGATCAACAGGAGCAAATTCTTTTAATTTAGAAGGAATGATCGGAAACAACGGAGCACGATGAGATATGGTAGATGGTTTAGCTTTTTGACAAAGTTTACAAATAGACAAGACTCTTCAAATTCTCTTTTCCATATTGTTAAAATAACAAGTCGTCCGAAGAATATGATAACATTTTCGTGGACCAAAATGTGCGTAGCTGAAATAAATGTACCAAATGAGCTTATTAACAAAATCGTCAGGAATGCAAAGTACCCGTAGCTTGTCATCAACAGCGCAGCGTTTGAAGAGCATGTTGTTTCTATCCAGATAATAATGCCGAATCTGTGTGTGTGTCTTTTCATGCCATTTACTTTTGATGTCTTTCGAAATCGGATCTTTATCTTGTTCATGAGCAATGTCCTTTAAAGATGTGGTGATGAAGCTTTCGAAGGTGACTTCCTGAATGTAAAGAATACTGAAATTTTTCTCGAGGTTGCTTTCTGTGTTATTTTTCTCAAGCCTAGCCGGTGTGCGTGACAGTGCGTCCGCAACAATGTTCTCCTTGCCGGGAATGTAGACGATTGTGAAGTGGAATTCCTGCAGAAACAATGCCCAACGTTTTAATCTGTCATAATTTAGTTTTGAAGACATAAGAAATTGTAATGCATGATGATCACTGTATACTTTTACGTGCTTACCAGAAAGAAAGAAACGGAATTTGTTAAATGCCCAAACGATAGCTAAAGCTTCTAATTCAGTAACGGAATAATTTTTTTCAGATTTTGTTAGCACTCTGCTAGCGAAAGCAATGGTTTTCTGAACAGTGAAACGTCCCCTTAGAACAATTTATACAAGACTGAGCTTAAACTGACACACAATATGTTTTTTTTAGCGCAACGCAATCTGACTTTCAGAAATCCCTACAAAAGAATGGCCCTTACTAACATTAACCTGTACCTTTCACAAATCACTTACCTCACAAAAATCTTCGTTACTCAAGCTACTGCAATACAGCGAGCGCCACTACTGCCAGCTAAATAAAAGATTCAAACTAAGGAAGGCACTAACTACTGATAGGCATAGTTAGCAAATGAAAGATTTTAATAGAGAACAAACACTGTATTTACCTTAATAGTCATATTATATATAGCAGTTCATGACAGTCTTACAAATTTCAAAACTCCGCCATCTCTCTCCCCACATCCATCACTGCTGGCGGCTCACCTCTAACTGCACAACACTACGCGCTGTTCACAGCCAGCTGCCTAACACTACAATGGCGAGTATTACAACAATGCAAAGCAGCCACAGACTGCACGCAGCACAGCCAGTGATTTTCATGCAGAGGTGGCGTTACCAATAAGAAAACCTAAACAGCCTACTTACATAGCCCCCATGCTCCCCACAAAAAATTTTACAAATTGTTTTGGTCAGTGGCCAATAATGATTTGATAAAATTTTTCAGAATTACAATAACAAAGATATCAAATGCACACACTTATTGATACATTGTTGGTCAAAAGCTAAAATTTTCTCACAGTCCATAAAGACAGTCTTGATCATTCATCACAGTAATGTTGCAGTGTTTTTCTCAAAGTCTGAGCAGTAAAAGAAAATGCACACGGAATTAGTGGATTTCCATGCAATCTTGAAGAAGTAGTGTTGTCCTTCCAATGGAAAGACAGTGCTGACTCTTGACATGCAGACAGGTATTGGTCCACAACAGAGCAAACCCACAGCAGAGTCAGTCGACGTTTTGAAGACTATTGGTAGGTAGGTCATCACAGAGTAGACCCACTGTAGTCCTGGTAGAGATTACGGTATTGGTGGGCCACCAGAGGTGCAGACCCACTGTAGTCCTTGTAGAAATAATGGTATTGGTGGGTCATCAAAGATGCAGACCCACTGTAGTCCTTGTCGAGATGGCCAGCAGCCATCTGTTGTGACTGTGCGGGTGCACAATCACCATTGAAGAGTCTTGCAGATAATATAGTAAGTCCATAACCACCACTTGTGCACTCACAAAGTTTTTGGAATTGTCCTTAGAACCAGCAATGCTGTTATCCAGTCCCTTGCTGAATTATTAAAACACGTGTAAACACTAACAGTCCCTACTTCTCACATATTGTCCATATGCTATGACCAACAGAAACGTGTGCAGGGAAATGTAACTTAATTTGAAGAACTGGTGTCTATACAATTATAAATTTACAACATGAAAATACAATTACAAAGGTACAAAATACATCATTAAAGAACATAATAGTACAGATAACATTTGTGACCAACAGAAACATGTGCAGTGAAATGTAACTTATAAGTTACTTAATTTGATGAACTGGTGTCAATTACAATTTTATAACATAAGAATACAATAACAAAGGTACAAAATACATCATTAAAGAACATAACAATACAGGTAACATTTGTAGTAACAAACTTTACAAAAGAATCGAAATAACATATACATCAGTGTTACAGGAATTATGACATAAGTACAAACATAAAAGGTCTGAATAACTTTCGAAACATCAACTTCGCATGTGGCCATTAAAACAAAACAGAATAAATAATGTCTAAACATCCTTACAAAGAAAATAACATATTATTAGAAAAATTCAACAACATAAATCTTATTAGCTAAACACATAAGGACAGGAAAAAGATAAATACACAAGGGTAGATAAACACATAGCAGAATAATACAAAAGGAAAGGACAGGGTTCATTTTCAGTGTGACATTTGGTACTGCAGTCCAACCCAAAACTTCATTCCATAGATCTTTAGTCTTATTTCAACATTTGTTTCTACCAAAAAAAATCCTATTCAAGTATGCTTTCTGTAATTATATGTTCTCATATTTCTTACCTCATTATTTATTTACCATTATCTTACCTCATCATTTATTTCCAAGAAAATCCTACCTAAACCTGTTGTCCCTAAACCCTACTTTTTTGGTTCATATCCTCTTTCAAAATACTTTTTTTTTGGCCAAACCATTTTCTTATAGCTTCGCAATGCATTTCTTCCAATTCATCATAGTTAGTTTCTTATATAGTCTACCCCCTCTTAAGCTAACTTAAATCTACTGAGCTCAGATGCTAAACTAAGGGATGAGGCAATGCAGCAGCATAAAACAATTAATATAAAAATCAATGACAAAAAATTCAAATTGGCAAAGCAATTGCAATATTACAACTAATATAAGGCACTGTGCAGCAAACAAGAAAAATAAATCCATAGTAAAACTGGCTTAACAGCGTAATACAAAGTCAAATTCCGTAACATTATGCCTGGCAATCAGCAGCAGCAAATGATATAACTAGAGCCTAAACATGACAAAGCTCAAGCAGAAAAAATAGTACACTAAAGACAACAATGCAGACAAGGGAAATGTATATTCACATCTTAATGTCTATGTAATTAAAGTGGTGCACCACAAGAAGTTATTCTACCAAAAAAATTACCAAGTAATTGAAAAGAAAATTCCGTATGCAATTCCTGTGAAGGGAAATGTCTTTTCATGCTCCTTCGTTTTTTCGAATAGATCATAAAATTTCTTATTGACTGGATCTGTAGGCATAAAATAACTATATTGGTACATATATTAAATTTTATTTTAACCAATGCTGCAGTGCAGCTAGAAACTAGATATTAAAGAAAATGAGCAAATATGTACAAAGGACGGCATGAAACACCATTCATTAGCCATATGGCATTTAATAAGGCAGTAAAAATTCTCTCAATTCTCGTAGATAGACACTTGTCCTAAACAGGTGTGCAGATGTAAGAATGTTTCCAAGTTATGAGCGTGTCGTATTTGCGATGCTTTCTACAAAGGAATGTCAATAGCGAGGATAATAGCCTCCCTTTTTTTTTTCTCCACCTGTACCTCTGAAAGGCACACGCTAATGGCTTTCTTTTTTCAGGCGACTGTCGCCCAGCTGGGTGCCCACGACGCATTATGTGCAGGTGGTCACTTAACTTTCTTACCGAAATATTTACGACACCAGTTTCCGCTACAGTGACAGTCTCATATAAAAATTTCAGAGGTCAAGAATTTGCGTTGCAAATGTGTAGATACAAAATCTTACGAATATAACAGTGTCCAAAAAATTTTCGCCAGCATTGTGATACATTCACGCATTTACACACATTTCATAACTCTTAAAGTACGATTCTTGGTTTCCAACATCCTTTTTCACAAGTCAGAGTCCCTAACCACTATTCATTACTCCTTACCTTATTACACATATACATATTCGTCGACACTTTTTCAATATTTCATCTTAATAAATACATAGCATAATCAAATTCCTCATATAGCATCAGCTTATTGATCATAAACATACCGCAACAGCATAATACACATAGTCGTCGTAATAATAACATCATAACACCTCAGTCAACTCTCAAAATCGTCGTAGCTTCCTCCAATAATTTCAAAACCTAAAAAATTCTCTGCTCATGTCGAAAGTGTCATCTGCCTCAAACGTACTTTTAAAAATCGTGATCCCATACCAAATAGATCATTCAAAGCTCTCATAATATCACAATGGGTCCGAAAAAATATGAACAGTTCACAAAGTACAGACAAAATACAGTTTCATAAGTGTGAAGTTATCCAACTGTGTAATTACGTAAACATCAGTCACTGATGTAGTAAAGAAATGTTTGTTTCTCTGTTAAATAATCAGATAGCTGTGTAATTATGTGTTAGAGAAATATGGTACTGATGTGTAAAGCTGTGTAAGCATATACCATATTAGCTAGGGCTCCTTGTGATTGCCAAACACATGGTACACAAAGTAGGCGTGGACCCCCCTGAGGATTAATGTAATTATACCCTCAGGTGTTACAGATTACAGCAATGGAATGAAATGTGTCACGGAAAACCTTTGTATCATTGTACTTCAAATATCTTAAAAAATACATGTTTTAAGTGCGAAATTAATCACTCAAATACGTGTCCTGTAGCGTTAAATGTGCGTCTTGCTGTAAGATAATCTCTGTGGAAGTGTCGTAGTTATCGTCCTCATGATAAACAAGAGTGAAATGCTTTGAGTATAGATATCTTAGTTATTACACTTATTGCTGTGATGAAGAAAGTACTGTGCTGTAACGTATTGTTGTGCTACAGAAAAGGCTGTCTCCTTGTAGCTATACCACAAAAGTTACTACTAAAATATGTTTTACTTTCCAGAAGAATTCAGAAAAACTGTGCAGATATAAAACAGATACACCGCAAAAGCAACAAGGTAAATTGTGTCACACATTAGTAGCGTCGTGATATAGTCGTGTAGCTGTCAAATAAACTAACCACTGTGTCATCTGGAATCTCTCAGAAAGCACCTTGAATCCATAATGTATATTCAAGTAAACCAAAATGTTGCATTAAAATCTCATTAGCAGTACCAGTACATGTTCTATGTATGTAAGCCTAATAGTCGTTACGTAATCGTGCAACTAACAAGCAAGAATGTACAAATAACAACACTGTGTCGTCTGTTCACTATAACAATGCATTCGTAATTTCTGTTTAAATAAGTTCTCTTGGTTCATGACTGGATATTTAACTTCAAACATTGTTGCGTGTTAACAGATTCTGTCTGACAAAGCATACTAGAAATGTGAAGTGAAAAATTTTGTGGCAAAGACAAAGTTAAAAAACAGATTATCTTTCAATAAACGGTTTTACATGTGAAATGTGGTTTGGTGTAAACCTTTACTCTTCCTAGTACGCAGAGTTTCAATTTCAACGCAATTATCATGTGGTATACGTCGGATTCTGTAAGGTCCATTGTAAACTAGAAAGAATTTGTGACTCAAGTGTTTCTTCTTATGTGACAATGAATGAGCTTTAATGAGAACTTTCTGACCAATATACAATTTCTTTGCATTTACTTTACCGTGCAGTTTTCTCCTTTTGTCTGCTGCAGATTTTATATTTTTAAGAGCCAAATCAATTATGTCTTTGTGTCGAAGTTTACGTGTATTCGGGAAAGGTACAAGCTCTCTGATTCTGTTCGGTGGTTCTTCATTCTTTAGTACAAGAGTAGGTGGTAAAGCAGTGGAATCATGAGGCATTTCATTCAGCACGTTTTGAAATAAGTGTAAATATCTGTCCCAATGTTGATGCTTTCTGTGACAATAAAGTCTTGATTTCTTTCATAATCCGCTCGGAGGGGTTACAATGTGGTGAGCACAATGAAATAAAAACAGGTTTGATTTTATGGTTGCGAAGCATGCGTGACCAAACAGCAGATCAGAATTGCGGTCCGTTATCTGAAATGACTTTACTAACGTGCCCAACTTCACGTAAGAAATTTTTAACAAAGGCGTTGGATACAGACCGTCCAGTGGCTTTACGTAACGGAGTGAAAGAAACAAATTTTGAAGTAAGTTCAACAGCGACTAGAACGTACGAAAATCCATTAGATGTTCCGACAAGCGGTCCCAAGAGATCAACAGCAGCAAATTCTTTTAATTTAGAAGGAATAATAGGAAACAACGGAGCACGATGTGAGACAGTAGATGGTTTCGCCTTTTGACAAAGTTTACAAATAGACAAGACTCTTCAAATTCTCTTTTCCATATTGTTAAAATAACAAGTCGTCCGAAGAATATGATAACATTTTCGTGGACCAAAATGTGCGTAGCTGAAATGAATGTACCAAATGAGCTTATTAACAAAATCGTCTGGAATGCAAGGTACCCATAGCTTGTCATCAACAGTGCAGCGTTTGAAGAGTATGTTGTTTCTAACCAGGTAATAATGCCGAATCTGTGTGTGTGTTTTTTCATACCATTTGCTCTTGATGTCTTTCCAAATCGGATCTTTATCTTGTTCATGAGCAATGTCCTTTAAAGATGTGGTGATGAAGTTTTCAAAGGCGACTTTCTGAATGTAAAGAATACTGAAATTTTTCTCGAGGTTGCCTTCTGTGTTACTTTTCTCAAGCCCAGCCGGTGCGCGTGACAGTGCGTCCGCAACAATGTTCTCCTTGCCGGGAATGTAGACTATTGTGAAGTGGAAGTCTTGCAGAAACAATGCCCAACGTTTTAACCTGTTATGATTTGATTTTGAAGACATAAGAAATTGTAATGCACGATGATCACTGTATACTTTTACGTGCTTACCAGAAAGAAAGAAACGGAATTTGTTAAATGCCCAAACGATAGCTAAAGCTTCTAATTCAGTAACGGAATAATTTTTTTCAGATTTTGTTAGCACTCGGCTAGCAAAAGCAATGGTTTTCTGAACAGTAATGTCATTTTCTATGGCTTCTTGAAATAAATGGTCACCAAGACCGACTTTAGAAGAATCCGTGCTAAGGCAGAAATCTTGTGACAGATCTGGATGAGCTAGTATTGGCGCGTGAAGTAACACCTCTTTCAAAGAATTGAATTCCAACTGTGCTTGTTCGTCCCAGTTCCAAATAGTATTTTTTCCAGTGAGAGAACAAAGTTTTGGTGTAAGAAGAATTTGCATATTCAGAAAACGACGGTAAAAATTTACGAGACCTAGAAAACTGCGGACTTGTCTTTTTGTGGATGGAACTGGAATGGCTCTGATTGCTTCTAACTTTTCAGGATCCGGCTGAATGCCTTCAGAAGAAATAATATGTCCCAAAAACCTCACCTTTGACCTACCGATTTCAGACTTTTCCAAGTTAACTGTAATTCCAGATTCTGCAAAAATACGTAACAAACTGTTGAGGATGCGATTATGTTGTTCCCATGAGGCTTCTGCTATCAGAATATCGTCTACATATAAGGTGATGTGACGTTTTAAGAACTCAGGTAATATGGAATTTAGCCCGTGAATGAATCCTGCCGAAGAAATGTTCAAACCAAAAGGAAGTTTCCGAAACTGATAACAAACGCCGAAACAAAGAAAAGCTGTGTATTTTCTACATTCTGCATAAAGTTCGATCTGATAAAAGCTGGATCTGAGATCAATGGAAGAAAACACTTTTACACCATTAAAATTTTGAAGAAGTTCTTCCATCGTCTGCGGCCTGTCTGTTTCAGGAATAATGATAGTATTGATTTGTCTCGAATCTAAGACAAGCCTGATCGATCCATTTTTCTTCTCAACAACATGTAATGGATTATTGTATGAGCTTACTGCTGGCTCAATAATGCTCTCGTCAAGCATAGATTGTATTTCTGTTCTAACACGGTCCCTATAATGTGCTGGAATTACGTATGGTCTAACACAAAATTTAGTATGCTCACGAACACGAAATTGGTATTGAAATCCCTTGATTGTTCCTGTTTTGTGAGTAAAAACTGTGGAATGTGCTTGTAAAATCTCAAAAAGGTCCTTCCTATCAGTGTTATTACAGTTCTCAATTATTTGAATTTTATTCTGAATTAACTCATTAATTTCAAATATGCCGTCGATATCATCCCTGTCAGTACTTGCAGAGTGATTGTTAGGGTCTAGTTCCGTAGAAAATTCCGAACTGTTGTCTACCAGAAGGTAAAGCCGATTAATTTCTTCGTCATGGTTTGAGAGCCAATCTTCAAATTTCAAAGCTACTGACTTACCTTCTTTTTCTAAACTTATTTCAGCATCGTGAAAGTTTAAGATTGCTTTGTATTCATTCAGAAAGTCTACTCCCAATATAATTTCCGTCGACAATAATGGAACAATAAGAAAGCTCATAGAGAAGCTGTGGCTTTGACAAAAGAATTCTAAGTTGGTTTGTTGGCGTACATCTACACTTTTTCCAAAGATTGCACCTTGTAATTTAATCTTACGTAACGGAAGTGTGGGACAATTGTTCGATTTGTTGCATTTGCTAAAGGCTGTTTCACTAATTACTGAAATGGGACTGCCAGAGTCAAGTACTGCCATAAATTTTACATCATTTACTGTAATGTGAATCACAGGATATGCAATGTTGTTATGTTTTATGTCGTGTTCCCGGAGTAAGATGTCCCTAATTTCTTCCATTTTTATGTAATTACTAGCTACGGCAGCTGCGTCGTCAGTTTCATACGTACGTTTCGTGGCTGCCAGCGGTATGAGTCATTGCCTATTGTGTCTTTGTTGGCGCGCATCGTTATTGGGATTTGGAGACCTAAGTTCTACAAATTCACCTCCTCGAGAGGGCCCTGCTATGTTTGAATCCCACCAGTTCTGATGCAATTCACGTCTGTCGTTACGATCATATCGTCTGTCGTCATGTCGGTAGATGCCATAGTTTCTTT
Source organism: Schistocerca americana (assembly GCF_021461395.2). NCBI lineage: Eukaryota > Metazoa > Arthropoda > Insecta > Orthoptera > Acrididae > Schistocerca > Schistocerca americana. Next base: position 377,915,676 of record NC_060122.1, on the reverse strand, counting down.
CTTGTCAGTCACGTGGTGGAGAATTTCTCTCTGAATCGTAACTGCGCACTGGACCGTTGCGTCTAAAGTTATTCTGTCTCCCTTGATAATAATTATTTTGGTTCCCATATTGTCTGTTTCTCTGATTGTCTCTGTGATAGTCATTACCGCGGAGAGGTGATCTTTCCCTGTAATTGTTACTACTCTGCCAACGGTTGTCATACGGGTGGTGTCTGTTTTGGTCACGATTTACGTTGAAAGAATAGCCTTGTCGTATATTATATCTGTCATCGCGGAATTGTGACGGATGTAATCTGTAATTGTTGTGCTCCTGTTTCCGCGTTCCCCGATTGTCAGTGTCAATTTCCAGTTCTTGTAACAGTCCCTGAAAATCCTCAATGTCTTCTTTACAACGTCCTGCTAAAATAATATGTCGTAAATGTTCAGGTAATTTGATTAAGCAAATGCGGATGAGTTCTGAGGGGCTGTATGGGTTTGTCAGGTACTGATTCTTGTGCAACATGTCTTCAAAATATTTCACAAGACTGGAAAATTCAGATTGTTCGAAATGTTTCATCATTATGATGCTATGTTTTACTCGGTCTTGTGTAGCTTGAGACCAATATGCTGAGAGGAAGGCATGATAAAAATCTCCTTCATTGTGGCAATCGTGAATGACCGATCGCATTCTTACTGCTGGTTCATTCTCCAAGTAGCCACACATAAATTCTAACCTGTGCTCCAATGGCCAGTTGGGAGGAAAACAATGAGAGAATTGATGGAGCCACGCTTGTGGATGAATGTCGTTGCCAGAATTCTTAAATGTTTTGAATTTACGTGTAGTAATGAACAGCTTATAGTCAAAATCATCATGTCGGCGAGTCGCATATCGGTCATTGTTACTGCTTTTCGGCGGTTCCATCTCAAAATTCGGTGCACCTTGCCAATTTCTTTCATAATTTTCGAAATGCCCTGTGTTATTATTTTGTGACTGTTGAGTATTTCTATGTCCCTCTTCCCGTGTTGGAGCGTGAGTGTCCTCTGAAATATGAAATTTTTGTATTGCTTGTGCCAACTGATCTTGTACTTCCCGGATTTCTCTTTTGTATTGCGTATTAATTTGATTCTGATTTTGTTTGAATTTCTTAATTTGTTCATACTCTTCTGTGTCAGTGATGGCTACAGGTCTTGTGTCATTCAGGTCATCATCTACCTTTGCAGATAAGTTAGTGAACTGATCCGAAAGTTCGGCTACTTTCTCCGATAGTGTACTTATTTCCTCAGTGTGTTTTTCTGAACCAAGTTTCAGAGTGTCCATTTGTGTTGAAATCATATCTACTGTGTCCTTTAAGTTTTCTTGAGTTTTTGCAAGTTGCGTAACCGAATCGATAGATGCAACTGAGTCAATTTTAGCTTGCAGGGTGTTGTGATTTTCATGAACAATATTTTGCAGTTCTTTTATGGCTGCTTCATGATTCTGTAATGCATTTTCATGACGCGAAAAAATAGGTTGAAAATGCTCACAAATTTGTGTTTTTACGTCATTACAGACTTTTTGACATTTCGATTCGATGTTATGTAACTCATTAGTTAAATCTTCACGTGTTTGTTCAAGCGTGGTGTGAAGATTTTGTTCCATTGCGTCTAACTGTTGCTGTGTTTGTCTCTGGTGTTGTTCCATTGTGTCTAACTTTTGAAGCTTTTGCTGTGTTTGTCTCTGATTTTGTTCCATTGTGTCTAACTTTTGAAGCTTTTGCTGTGTTTGTTCCATTTGTTGTATTAATTGTAATAACAATGCATTGGTGTCTGAAACATGTTCCTCAGTGCTTTTCGGCAGTGAGTTTGCACCGGCAACATTCACATTTTGACAAGCGGAAAATGTGTCTTGACTCATTTGAGAAAACGGTGAGAACCCAAAACCTGAGTCTACAGTATTTGCAATATTGTGTTCTGTCATTCCCGATTCCTGAGGCGAGCTGTTGCCGACCGATCGATCGATAATGCTTCCCTGTTCACTACCTGTTTCACTGTCTACACCATTATTTGACGCCCGCTCCATTTCCCTATGCACAGTTACCAAATTACTACTTTGAACATTAGTAAATTCATTACTCGGCGGCGCTGATAAGCTACGCTCGTCGTCACTATTATTTCTCAGTTTACTTTGGAGCCTAGTGTTACGTTTTTCACACGCCATTATTGCCACAATATTTCACACGATAACACAGAAAAGCACAATTTGAAGAGCAAAAATAAGAGAACACATTTGCATAGCACTGAAAAAATATCTAGTTAATTGCACGCGCTGCTGAGAAATACTTGGTGTAAAACTGCATGCATGATACAACTGTTTTACTGTACCACAATGAAAGACTGCAACTACAAAGGAGATTCTCTCTACAATTACGCGCTAGCAATAAACAAAAGCTACACTAATTACACAAACTACAAGAAAAAATCAGAAGATTCCAGTGAGATATCCTCGGCTAATGGTCGACATATGAAACGTCCCCTTAGAAAAATTACAAATGACTGCTTAAACTGACACACAATATTTTTTTTTTAGCGCAACGCAATCTGACTTTCAGAAACCCCTACAAAAGAATGGCCCTTACTAACATTAACCTGTACCTTTCACAAATCACTTACCTCACAAAAATCTTCGTTACTCAAGCTACTGCAATACAGCGAGCGCCACTACTGCCAGCTAAATAAAAGATTCAAACTAAGGAAGGCACTAACTACTGATAGGCATAGTTAGCAAATGAAAGATTTTAATAGAGAACAAACACTGTATTTACCTTAATAGTCATATTATATATAGCAGTTCATGACAGTCTTACAAATTTCAAAACTCCCCCATCTCTCTCCCCACATCCATCACTGCTGGCGGCTCACCTCCAACTGCGCAACGCTACGCGCTGTTCACAGCCAGCTGCCTAACACTACAATGGCGAGTATTACAACAATGCAAAGCAGCCACAGACTGCACACAGCACAGCCAGTGATTTTCATACCAATACGAAAACCTAAACAGCCTACTTACAACAGCAGTGTCATTTTCTATGGCTTCTTGAAATAAATGGGCACCAAGACCAACTTTAGAAGAATCCGTGCTAAGGCAGAATTCTTGTGACAGATTTGGATGAACTAGTATTGGCGCGTTAAGTAGTGCTTCTTTCAAAGAATTGAATTCCAGCTGTGCCTGTTCGTCCCAGTTCCAAATAGTATTTTTTCCAGTGAGAGAACAAAGTTTTGGTGTAACTAGAATTTGCATATTCAGAAAACGACGGTAAAAATTCACGAGACCTAGAAAACTGCGGAATTGTTTTTTTTTGTGGACGGAACTGGAATGGCTCTGATTGCTTCTAACTTTTCAGGATTCGGCAGAATGCCTTCAGAAGAAATAATATGTCCCAAAAACTTCACCTCTGACCTACCGAATTTAGACTTTTATTCTGAATTAACTCATTAGTATCAAATACGCCGTCGATATCATCCCTGTCTGTACTTGCAGAGTGATTGTTAGTGCCAAGTTCTGTCAAAAATTCCGGACTGTTGCCTAACAGAAGGTTCGTCATGGTTTGAGAGCCAATCTTCAAATTTCAAAGCTATTGACTTACCTTCTTTCTCTAAACTTGTTTCAGCATCGTGAAAGTTTAAGATTGCTTTGTATTCATTCAAAAAAACTACTCCCAATATAATTTCCGTTGACAATAATGGAACAATAAGAAAGTTCATAGAGAAGCTGTGGCTTTGACAAAAGAATTCTAAGTTGGTTTGTTGGCGTACATCTACACTTTTTCCAACGACTGCACCTTGTAATTTAATCTTACGTAACGGAGGTGTGGGGCAATCGTTCGATTTGTTGCATTTGCTAAAGGCTGTTTCACTAATTACTGAACTGGGACTGCCAGAGTCAAGTACTGCCATAAATTTTACGTCATTTACTGTAATGTGAATTATAGGATATGCAATGTTGTTATGTTTTACGTCGTGTTCCTGGAGTGAGATGTCCCTAATGTCTTCCATTTTTATGTAATTACTAGCCATGGCAGCTACGTCGTCAGCTTCATAAGTACGTTTTGTGGCTGCCAGCGGTGTGAGTAATTGCCTGTTGTCTCTTTGTTGGCGCGCATCGTTATTGGGATTTGAAGATCTAACTTCTACAAATTCACCTTGTCGAGAGGGCCCTGCCCTGTTTGAATCCCGCCTGTTCTGATGAAATTCAGGTCTGTCGTTTTGTCGGTAGTTTACATAGTTTCTTTTTTGTCGGTCATGTGGTGGAGAATTTTTCCCGTAATCGTAACCGCATGGTGGACCGTTTCGTCTGAAGTTATTCTGTCTCCCTTGATAATAATTATTTTGGTTCCCATATTGTCTGTTTCGTTGACTGTCTCTGTGATAGTGATTACCATGGAGAGGTGATCTTTCCTTGTAATTATTACTACTCTGCCAACGGTTGTCATAGGGTGGTGTCTGTTTTGGTCACGATTTACGTTGTAAGAATAGCCTTGTAGTGCCCAGTTATTATTTCTGTCATCGCGGAATTGTGACGGATTCGACCTGTAATTGTTGTGCTCCTGTTTTCGCGTTCCGCGATTGTCAGTGTCAATTTCCAATTCTTGTAACAGTCCCTGAAAAGCTTCAATGTCGTCTTTGCAACGTCCTGCCAAAATAATATGTCGTAAATGGTTAGGCAATTTGATTAAGCAAATGCGGATGAGTTCTGAGGGGTTGTATGGGTTTGAAAGATACTGATTCTTACGTAACATGTCTCCAAAATATTTGATGAGACTGGAAAATTCATATTGTTCGAAATGTTTCATCATTATGATGCTATGTTTTACTCTTTCTTGAGTTGCTTGAGACCAATATGCTGAGAGGAAGGCATGATAAAATTCTCCTTCACTGTGACAATCGTGAATGGCCGATCGCATTCTTACAGCTGGTTCATTCTCTAAGTAGCCACACATAAATTCTAACCTGTACTCCAATGACCAGTTGGGAGGAAAACAATGAGAGAATTGATGGAGCCACGCTTGTGGATGAATGTCGTTGCCAGAATTCTTAAATGTTTTGAATTTACGTGTAGTAATGAACAGCTTATAGTCAAAATCATCATGTCGGCGAGTTGCATATCGGTCATTGTTACTGCTTTTCGGCGGTTCCATCTCAAAATTCGGTGCACCTTGCCAATTTCTTTCATAATTTTCGAAATGCCCTGTGTTATTATTTTGTGGCTGTTGAGTATTTCTATGTCCCTCTTCCCGTATTGGAGCGCGAGTGTCCTCTGAAATATGTAATTCTTGTGTTACCTGCATCAACTGATCTTGTACTTCCGGATTTCTCTTTTGTACTGTGTATTGATTTCAATTTGATTTTGTTCGAATTTTCTAATTTGTTCATACTCTCCTTTGTCAGTGAAGGCTACGGGTCTCGTGTCATTCAGATCATCATCTACCTTTGTAGATAAGTTAGTGAACTGATCCGAAAGTTCGGCTACTTTCCCCGATAGTGAACTGATTTCCTCAGTGTGTTTTTCTGAACCAAGTTTCAGAGTGTCCATTTGTGTTGAAATCGTATCTACCATGCCCGTTAAGTTTTCCTGAGTTTTTGCAAGTTGCGTAACCGAATCGATAGATGCAACTGAGTCAATTTTAGCTTGCAAGGTGTCGTGATTTTCATGAATAATAGTTTGCAGTTCTATTATGGCTGCTTCGTGATTCTGTAATGCATTTTCACGACGCGAAAAAATAGGTTGAAAATGCTCACAAATTTGTGTTTTTACGTCATTACAGACTTTTTGACATTTCGATTCGATTTTAAGTAACTCAGCAGTTAAACCTTCACGTGTTTGTTCAAGCGTTTGTTCCATTGAGTCTAACTTTTGAAGCTGTTGCTGTGTTTGTCTCGGATTTTGTTCCATTGTGTCCAACTTTTCCTGTGTTTGTCTCTGATTTTGTTCCATTGTGTCTAACTTTTGAAGATTTTGTTCCATTGTGTCTAACTTATGAAGTTTTTGTCCCATTTGTAGCATAAATTGTAATAACATTGCACTGGTGTCTGAAACATGTTCCTCAGTGCTATTAGGCAGTGCATTTGAACCCCTAATATTCGTATTTTGAAGAGCAGAAAATGTATCTTGACTTATTTGAGAAAACGGTGAGGAAGCAAAACCTGAATCTACAGTATTTGCAAGATTGTGTCCTGTCAATTCGGATTCCTGAGGCGAGCTGTTGCTTACTGATCGATCGATAATGCTTCCCTGTTCACTAATTGTTTCACTGTCTACACCGTTATTTGCAGCCCGCTGC